>NC_030421.2:23036386-23038886 GCF_001660625.3 Ictalurus punctatus
TTTTACCCCAGGCTGCTCTGCCATCACTCATCAGAACTGTGTTATCACCAGTGTGTGTGTGTGTGTGTGTGTCCGAGTGTTAACCGGAGAAGCCTGGGTCTGAGTGATGAGGGTTGCGCTGTTCTAGTGTTAGTGAAGCATAAAGTCTGACGGTGTTTGACCTATAAAAGCGAGAGGAGCAGACAGCCAGGGCTGTACCACCCAAACACACAGACAAACACACGCAAAACAGAACAGCACACATCAAATGCATTCCCTAGACATGCAGGTGCAGAGTCTGTTAAAGCCAACCTCACTACAGAGTCGGGGAACATAAAAGTTTTGAATAAAGCTGGAATGCTTTGGGACGGTATTCTTATTCATAGAAACAGGAGTCTGGCTCTCTAGAGAAAAATGAATAGAAGCTACAGAAGACATTTATTACATAGTAATGCTTTAGGAAAGGTGCTTAATTTTCATGGGAAGGATGATACGCATAAGAGCTGGACAGGTAAAATAAAGCAGGGTAGTAGTGCAAGCCAATATTGAAAGATTTTTACATAGTTTTAGGCTCATCCCCAAGTCTGCTTTTAACTTTTAAAGCGTTTTAAACAATGTTTATTAGCACTGCAAGTATGAAATTACAGAGAAGCTCCTGGAATACATATTTATAAATGGGCCTGCCAATCTTTACTTTTCTATAAATGTCACCTGGTGTGTTTGTTCTTCACAACGTGGGCTACTCATATATCACAAGGATTACAGTGTAGACGTTTGCAATGATTTATAATCCCACTATCCAGCGTCACTCTGAAAAGGACGGGTTCCCTTTCAAGTCCGGTTCCGCTCAGGGTTTCTTCCTCATGCCTTCTCAGGAAGTTTTTCCTCGCCGTTGTTGCCCCTGGCTTGCACATTCGGAAGCTAAATCTACATCCGGATTTCTCTAAGGCTGCTTGTGACAATGTCTATTGTTAACGCTACTGCTGCATTAAAAAAGAAAAACTGAATTGCATCGCCACATGTTTTTGTTTAACAATACAACTATTCTTGAGTTCCTAATTTCCTAATTATGTACCGATCGCATACTGTCCAGAAGTTTTGGCCATTCAATTGTACCATGCTGTAACGTATATGTGACAAACAAAGGATACTTCCTCTTCATATGTTTTAGGACACTTAAAGCAGATGCTTTGCATGACGTCAACAGAAGCTTACAGAGAGTCTAGTTAGATTTAAAAAAAAAAAGGTATATCCCTTTTTTTTTAAAAAGTTATGTATATCCCTAACTTTTAGGTATATAAAAAGGTATATAAAGTATATAAAAAGTTATGTATATCCCTAACTTTCATACAGATAGACCGTCACACCTTTGGCATTTCCTGGATAAAAGCAGTGTAGACGAGACGGCTGAGCAGGTGCTGGGGAAATCTGGGTGGTGAGGAACTGATTTGCAAGAAGCAGTGTGTGGTAGGCAAAACACTGCTCTGTGTGTACAGCACAGCACTTTTCATCTCTTACCATCCGCTCTCAAACCAACCGGACATGCGGAGTGAAAATCAACAAGTAGATCCATGTGTACTCATTTGTAATGAATGCTTTTGTGTTTTCCTTATGTCCTGTTCAAAGTATGTCAGAGGTTTCTGGAAGGATTTGCAAAGTAAGGAATTAGAAAGTAAGGAATTTCATTGTACGGTGTAAGAGACTGTATCCTGTGCTTATGACTACCAACTCTTGAATCTTTTAAAAACGGTACCATTCATTATCACTGGGATGGGGCACCACCTAAAAACGGGCATTTTATAGTGTACTAACTAGGGTCCGTTTATCTGCCTTAATGATGTTTAAAGGTACAATATATCCACTTTTCCAGGTGAAAGATACACGTTTAAAGGTACAAAAAATAACTAACAATAAAAACTACAGCTTAGAGCATTTTTTTTTCCTGAGAGAGCGAGAGAGTAGCTGACTGAGAAGATCGCCCAGCTAGCTGAGCTTAAAACTACACGAAATTAATAAAATGTCTAAACCCCCCCACCACCACCACCACCACCACACACACACACAGCCTAATTGTGGGGCTGTTAGAAACAAATTAAGAAACAAAATTTCTAACCAGTAAACAAATGAGTTAAACTACCGCTGAAAGGAAAACAGACGAGTTAACAAGCGTCGTCCCAAGTTTTTACTCAAACCACCACACGTTCACTGAACAAACCCGTGCCAGGAGAGAGAGAGACAGAGAGAGACAGAGAGAGAGAGAGAGAGAGAGAGAGAGAGCATTAACTAACCCGATACAAACCTGCTCCGAACAGAGAAATGAGGTTATAAGTAATAACACACATGTTATAGATGTATAAAGACTGTGCAGTAAGAGTTTTTGGTATGAGACTGGACGGCTGAGAGACTTGTAGCTAGTCTTGTTAGCTTAGCTCATTAACGCAGACAATAGCGGGGAGTGACCGAGCGGAGCGGCTCAGAGTCCGGCTCAGAGCCTCGTCACTGCAGGCAGAATGTGTCACTT
>NC_030421.2:23043886-23243886 GCF_001660625.3 Ictalurus punctatus
CACACTCACGAGAGCACAGAAACAGAGCGCACATTGTGGTGTTCACAGTGGTGCCCTCTGCTTAAAGCATGCTCATTCTTTAACACAGTCAGGAGAGGGCTTCGAGTGAGCCAAAAGATGCTCATCAGTTTAGAGAATCAAACATTTTTTTAAAAACTCAGATTTTCATTTGTATTCATTAATAAAGTGTTTAGTGAGCAGCTTGTATGCGGAATCTATGATCATATAATGTATTGTACTGTTCCACTAATGTTTTTTTTCCCCTATGAGTAGACAAAGTCCTTGAGAAAAGGAAGGGTGAATTTGGTCACAGGACAGTCTTGTTCTTGCATACTAGTGGGTGGGCCCCTTAAATAGTATACTATAAAGCAACATTGACATCTACTGGAGGTAATGATGATGCTAGTGGATGCTCCTTTAAACCCAGATTTGTTTGTATCATTTGCCTTTTCCCACTTTCCAGTGTCACTCCAAAGAGAATAGATCCTCCTTAAGTCTGGTTTCTCACAATGTTTCTTCCTCATGTCACCTCAGTTTTTCCTGCCACTGTCGCCTCTGCCTTCCTCATTAGGGATCAAAATCTACATCTGGATTTCTTTAAAGCTGCTTTGTGACAATGTCTAGTGGCACTATACACATAAAATTGTGTTAATAATGTGGTTAGCTGCCATTTAGTCGTGTACACTACAGAGCAACATCATAGAAAACACCGATTTATGATTTAAAAAAAACAAACATTTATTCACTAACAGTGAGTTACTACAGTTGTAGTGTTCTCATTACAATGTATTCTACAGTTGGTCAAAGTATTATCATAAAAATAAAGAAATACAATATACTTCCATATCTGATATAAAACCTTTAAGACGTGTTTTAAGTGCTTTTTAAAAAGATGGTGATGAGTGGCAACAATGCATTAAAGCTAACTTGTCCATGATTAAATAGTTGTACATACAGTCGTTGTAAAAGAGAAATAGCACACAAACACACTTGTGAGTTTGGGATTGTTTGGTTAACAAGCAAAATTAAGCTGAACACAATTAAATACGGTGTATATCTCATCACATAAGAATGTCTGGAATGTAATTTTATAAATACTTTAACACCTGCTACTGCATCTGGTATTTAAAAAGAAAAAAGTAAAAGTGCAATCACAGGGAAATGCAAGCCCGCCTTCAATGCACCTCCATCAGTAAAACAAAACCAGTGAGCAAGAAAGCAAGGTGAAAACCAAAGATCGTCCCTTCATCTTTTACCACTTATTCCTCCTCCTCCTCCTCCTCCTCTCCTCCCATTACTTCTACAATGAGCTCAGCTGAACAGATGGCTTCTCCAAGGTTGTTAACCGCTTTGCAGGTATATTTGGCGTCATCATCCCCGCTAACCTCAGATATGATCAGGCTGCAGTTCCCTTCCTCGTCATAATCGATCTGGAAATGGCGTGTTTCCTTAATAGGCTGGTCGTCCTTATACCACACCACCTCAGGATCAGGATAACCTGATGAGGATAAACAAAGAAAAGCATTTAAACACATTTTTACAGATAAAAAAAAAAAAAAAAAAAAAACCCACACAGACATATATATAAATATAGATTTTTTTAAAAACCTGCACATGTATGACAATACCCATGACAAAACCTTATTAATTTTTCAATAAATGTTGTCTGGGACAGGACAGTGTAATGATGGACAAAGCTAGAATCTGTGATCTTAACACCCAGTGTGATAACCAAAACAATCATCTGAATCGAATCGAAGAACTATCTTAAAAGTGTATTTAAAATTTTTTTTTTACTATTCATAAATAAATAAAGATCAGTGTTTGCCATCAGTATCAAGTCTTGGTAAAATGCAGGAGTCTGTATTCACATACCCTCGATCTTGCAGTCGAAGCGTGCAGCACTGCCCTCCACCACCTCCACGTCCTTAATCACTGAACTAAATGAGGGCTTCATCGGACTCCTCTGCTCACCCTCCTCTGGGACCTTCTGGTTCTCCTCTGCAGGAAACGCAAGCCATTCAACAGGATGAGAAATACTCTCTAGACTGTTCTCAATTCTTCAATAAGCACATTTTGAAAAAAAAAAAAAAGTGTTCCTGTCTGATCAGTAATATCTGAGGACAGTGCAAAGGACTGATGACTTGACAAAAATGTTTGTGGCAATATTTAAATATGAAACCATCCAGATTATACTCTGATTAGACTTTGTATAATTAACTGGTTATTTTGACATCCATTTTCCCAATCCCCCCTTTTCTCCCAGTTAGGTCACGCAATCCCATTAGCTAGAACTGTTTTATCACATCATAGCTACAAGTCACAAGACTCCGAGACACATGAATTCAGCCACTGCATCTTTTCAAACTATTGCTAAAAGCACAATTGAACACACTTAGAGGAAATTGCTAACTAAACTCTTCATCATACAAGAACTCACAGATACCCATGAGAGGCTAGTGTTGCTCTGATTGACAGGGGATTGATGGAGTACACCATCCCCCACCAAGACAGCACAAGGAATTCCACTCTCTTGGACTCCCAGCCACAGACGGCTGTGTCAACTCGTGAACTCTTGATGATAGGATGAATGCACCACTCAGGGGCCTTTTGGAAATCTAATAATGATGAGGCATTAGCTTGAACTGTGTCAGTCAGTCTCTAGATGGGCATTAGGCATTGTTGATTTTGTACCAACTGGCAATAATGAAATCAACAGCACCAACTACCACTAAAACAAAAAACACACGCCATGGTACCTTCAGTCGGGAAGCTCTTCTTGGCATGTACACCAGCCATCAAGGCCATGGAGGAGAGTCGGCCTATGGCACGCACTGCATGCCCTGTTTTCTGTGAAGACAGTTAACGTGTACATTATGTTAATATAAGCATTAACACCAATTTAAAAATTGATCATCCTTTCCAGTAGCCTTTTCTTAAAGTTCTCAATGAGGTCAAGCACTAGTTGACTGCTTCTCCTAGCAAGTAGAAACAAGTTAAACTACTTAATAAAAATACATTCTGCTTCAGAAAAATATTTCAATATGGACATTAACTTAAATATTTGCATGTGTCATAGATGCATCCTGTACTGTACAGTACAACAGTACATCTACAGTAATAATGAACTTTCTTTATCAGTTGCATATCCAAAGATTTGCACCAACTGCACTTCAGAATAAAATGATGTTTTTTGCTTGTTCGTTTGTAACTTGAGGTATAAACGGTCATACGCGGCTGTGGCTCAGGTGGTACAGCGGGTTGTTCACTAATCGTAGGGTTGACGGTTCGATTCCCGGCCCACGTGACTCCACATGTCCTTGGGCAAGACACCGAACCCAAAGTTGCTCCTGATGGCAAGTTAGCGCCTTGTATGGCAGCTCTATTTCCATTGGTGTGCGAGTGCGTGTGTGAATGAGTCACAGTGAAAAGGCTTTGGATAAAAGCATATATAAGTGCAGACTATTTATTATTTACCATGTGCCTGCACCCCAGCACTGTGAAATCATTGACTCCAATACTAATCTTAAAGTTGCACAATAACCGGTACTTGAGTTGTACATTGCCTCAGCTCACCTGCCATCTCCTCCTCAGGATGTATTTCTTCATCCTTTCCTTGGAGAGCTTCTTGGCTTCCATGTTCTTGGTGTCCTGTTTAAGCCAGGGGTGCTGAAAACACTGCTCACAGGTGAGACGAGCCCTAAGTAAAACATCGTTAATCAGTTTCATACAGAAACCACTTATTTCACCTCTTGACTTTTAAACTGATCTGCAATGACTGAAAGGTTTATCACTGAGTTACTCTCTAAAGCCAATCTTAAGCTTAAATACAGCACATACTTGTACCCTGAATGAATTACGGTAACCTGTAAAAGACAATCAAACAGCACCCAATAATGAGATTATCACTTAGAGGAATGTAAAAGTAACTGAGTAAGTAACCTCATTTAGGTCTTATCAGGGACTTTAACACATTCGCTAAGAAAGATAATCAACCCCTCTCTACCGTCTGGATTAAAAACATGTCAGACTTAGTAACAGAAAATGTGCCCGAGTAATTAAAATCCCTGCTACAATGTGAAATGTACAGCAGATGTCCATACTGTATATATTATGGATGCAAAGTGAATACTTATGTTAGACACAGGGAAAAACTGATTATATTTACAGCTGAAAAAAATATTTGAAACATAAAGCTGCCCAAACCAATGTACTGAAGTGGCATGGCTCTGTATGTCTGATGTGATTGAGGGAGAATAAATGATAAACATATGTGTAGCCCCCACTTTGTGTGAATATATTCATTGCTTTTGTGCCATTTCCTCCGATGAATTTAATTATTTTTAAAATGATAGAAATGCAGATTTAAGCATTGCTCCATAATGAAACAAATACAATTCTGGCACCTCTTGGTTTCTGCATTTCATATAGTACATGAATATCTAGTGTTTAGAGAGAGGCTACACCATTAAAATAACGCAACAGTGAGAGGGCGTCTACTTCATGTCTTTCTTCAGTAGATTGCTGATGAAGTCCTTAGCCTCATCTGAAATTTCATCAAATGCCTCGTCTTCAAAATCCCACGTTGCTGATGTGACATTGGAGAGCGTCTCATTTTCATTATCCCCCATGAATGGAGATAATCCACTCACACTGCAGGGAGGGAGGGGAGAGAGAGAGAGAGAGAGAGAGAGAGAGAGAGAGAGAGAGAGAGAGAGAGAGAGAGAGAGAGAGAGAGAGAGAGGCAAGGGTCAGAGTAAAGACAGAAGACAAACATTAGACAGATGAAACGGAGCGAATTTGTCAGGGGGTTGTGTGACAGATGGCTATTGTCACACTGAGTAATTCAATCATTCTGTATTCAAAGCAGTAGCTGTGAGTGATTACTATTATTTAGCACTAATTACACTGATCACCATCAGATTACTCAGAATAACACTCTACTCAGAACAGATGGAAACAATACTACACAGATGCTTCTACACTCCACCATTGTTACTTCATCAGCTTTCTTTTGCCTTTAAATACATCCCGTATGTATCTGAAGTGCTCTGGTATCAAGGCATCAAACACAGCAGGACTTTATTTTTCTTTTTGCTGAGCTGCAATTTCACTTAACCCTCAAAAACATTGTCTTAATCTTCCAGTTCTTTGAGCTAAGCCACTTGCGCTGGCCTGGCTGGAAGCTGGAATCCCAGGACTAACATTAAGAGGAAAGATCAGAGAGAGGCCACAGCTCTACCGCAGAGAGATGGACTTCTGCAAACAATGCAGAGATCACATGAGCGTCGCTTCAGTAGTATAAACACAAGGGGTGACTGAGTCCACACATATTTCCTTCCCCATGTGGACGGATTCTCTTTAGATCAACTGCCTACAGCTGGGGATGCATAATCTCAGCCTGACTACCACCTGCTCATATACACGCACGCACGCAACCCAGCTGATCTGACATACTGAAATGACCAACCAAAACCAAAATAAGTGCTACTCACAGTATGTAGCAGATGACACCGATACTCCACATGTCTGTAGTATAGCTGATCGCTTCATAGTTGATCACCTCTGGAGCTACAAACTCTGGAGTTCCAAACAGCACCTTCAGTGAGCCAGCATTTTCTGTTGTTTAAGAGAAATCCACATTTAAGCAGTGACTGTGACAATGTAGTGTTTTGAAATGTTTTATATGCCGTATAGTAATTATGAACAAATGTAAACGGATAATTTGTAGAGATGCACCGATGTATCGGTCGATAATCGGTATTGGCTGATAAAGGCTATTTTTTACGCTCAGGGCCGATTATAGCCTGTCAATCAAAAGAGGGCGGAAAAACACATCGATTTCGTGCTTTGTGTAAAGATGGCTCTTGTGTGGAATGACGACAAGCAGTGAAGCGGGAGTTTCGGCGTCGAGTCTAAAATTTCTTTGCCGCGCCGAATTAAAGCGCCAGTACACTGATGAAAGATTTAAATAAAGAGGAGCATGCATGCATACTTATACACACACATTATATTATATATGTGTGTGCGTAAGTTTATATTATATATTACCAGTTTGATGTCTGTGATGAAGTAGAAATGCTTTTGTTTGTGGTGAGTGAATGTCAGACTAACAGGAGGTTTTTGAGAATTCGCTCAATGTTAATATGAATTAATAACATTCAATAAGTTAAGAAATCTTACTTTAATCTTCAGCATTTAGTTCATGTGTTAATGTTAATTAGAATAATGTGTTTTCTGTTTCTGAGAACAGTTATTGTGAAACAACTTGTTGAAATGGAGAGAAAGTGGTAAAGTTAAAGTTTTATTTTTTTTAAAGGTATAGTTTTTATTTGCATTTCTTTCAGAATTGTGGAATTAAATTATTATTCATTTATAAGAAGGCATAAAAGGCAGAACTATCGGTAATCGGCCGATATCTCTCTGAATAATCGGTTATCGGTATCGGCTGAGAAATTTAGTATCAGTGCATCTCTATTCATTTGCAATATGATGTTTTTACAATGTGATGACTAATATTTAATATAATAAAATTATATAGTTTTAATCTAAACCAACTAATTAATTTCTCATTCTGAATATTCTAATGAGTATAATATACATAATCATATACACTGTGAAACAGATCATCAAACACTATCTTTTTTTTTCTTATGCTGTAGAGTGCAAAAGTTTGCGTTCCTGTAGGATAAAATGAAGAACATGAAGTGTACATCATTTTGTAGTTATATAGTAACAAGTGATTTTGTGTTTTAAATCTCAAAGATGTTCCTTATTATTATAAAGCAAACTGCCAAAGAATACATTCTAAGATGTCAATAATAAAATTTTAAAAGTCAAATCAAATCAAACTGATGTCAGTTCAATTAGTTCAAACCTTTCAACAGCTTTTGACACAGCCATCAAATCAGTTCTGGAGGTTACAAGAGTCATAGCTAAATTTCTGTCAATTTTTATTAGGTTTTTCCATTGTTATATAACTGCAGGATAAGTGCAAATTTTATTTAAAACCTTCTCGAATTCTGTTTCTCTATTTATGTAGCTAAATTGTAAATAGAGGAACCTTTTCCATAGGGGATGCAAACTGTTGCCCTCTACTCTCACCAAGGAAGTACCTAGCCTGCGAGCTAGTCCGAAGTCGATGAGTTTGATTTTGCTGCCTGTTTTGTTGACACACATGATGTTCTCCGGTTTGAGGTCCAGGTGAACGATGCCTTTCTTGTGGATGAAACTGACCCCGTCTACAATCTGCAGCATGTATTTGATCACCTCTCTCTCGGTCAGCTCAAAATCCTCATCGATGATCCGCTCAAACAGCTCTCCTCCAGACACACTGCACAACATTAAATCATAAACCCTATCGTTTTGTGGTTTATAAAGATAACAAGGCCATGACACAGACTCAAGACTTGTACACCGGCATCACTGTGACACATCATAATAAAATGTGATGCAGGAAGTGAGAGAAAACAGTCAAACGAATAACCTTAGTTTTTTCATGATGCAAGTACAGATTGAAGATTTAAGCTATTCAAAAGGAAATGGTGTTTTATTTTATTTATTTATTTATTTATTTATTTATTTTTGGGGGGGGGGGGGGGGGGGGGTTAGATCTTTTTTTGCAATCTTTAAGCAAGAAGAATAAATAATAATCCAACACATCAACTTCGAGAACTGACTGTTCACTTGCTGCCTAATATCCCACCCCTCGACAGGTGCCATTGTAATGAGATCATCAAATGTTATTCGTGTCACCTGTCAGTAGATTTAACGCTATGGCTGATCGGTGTACATATGAATGCACTGAAATAGAGGTGGAGATGAAAATATAAAGAGGATAGGCAAGGATCAGATCCTTGCTATAAACATATGTACCACCCATCATCAGTCACATTTACGCAGCATATCTATTTAGAGATGAAGCTCCAAAAAATTAGTCAAAAGTACATTTACAAAATCACACCTCCTATTTAAAAATATGGCTGAATTAGATGGAAACAAGAATGAGGAAATTTCATACAAATGAAAAAAACAAAACATACTCACATTTCCATTACCATGACAATGTCTGATTTGCCTTCAAAGGCATCGACACACTGCACAAGCTTTGAGTGATGCAGGTCATTCATGATTTTAATCTCTTGTCGGACATTCTCTTTCTCTTTTGCTGTGTATGCTTTTATAAATTTCCCAGCCCAGACTTTTTTGGTTGATTTCTCCACCAGTTTAAACACTGTTCCAAATTTGCCACTAGGACATATGAAAAAAAAGTCACACTGAGACTCTGTACACAAAAAAAATGACCAGAATGCATAATTGTATAATATTTATACAAAGCTGAAGCAGAAATCACAGTATTGAAACTCACGATCCAAGCCGGTCGCCCACTTCATACAGGTCTTTAACCTTCACGTCTGTTCTGATGGTGACGTCTTTATACTCGGGTTGCTTCTCTGATTCTGCCAGTAAAACAATACATCTTTATGGGAAAGTCTCATTTATTACTATATTCAAGTACATACACTGAAGTGCCAAAAATGATCTACAATCTCAATATAAAATACAATTTCAAATCGGATATAATCAGACCCAAAGATCCAGGTGTGTTCAGGTTTAAGACATACCATCATCTGAAGGCTCAACATCATCTTTATTCTCTGTTGAATAACAAACAGAATATTACGATGCCACAGTGGAGCTATACAAAAATGTAACTTTCAGAACAATTATACTATTTAAGCACTAGGTGGCGCTCACCATCTTCTGCTACTTCCTCCACCCCAACTTCAACAGGGACACTCTCTGCACTAGGCTCTCCAACACCATAGACATTCCCAGCTCTTACACGAAACTTGTACTTTCTATCAGGCAGCAGGTTCTGAACATTGTAAGAGGTGCTGTTGCAGGATGCCAGGCCTTTCCAATCCTTATCCACCGAATTCCAGATTTCCAGCTTATAAGACTGAACAGCACTTCCGCCATCATACGTGGGGCCATACCATGACAGGGTCAGACTAGATTTGCGGATGTCTGTGACGGCTGGGATGCGTGCAGGAGGGTCGGGTTTGTCTGAAATGCAAAGGGTAAGAGGTCAAGGTCAAGAGTGAGGCAGGCAGTTGAGGAAGAGGAATATTAAACACCTGTTTTATGAAGTCACTCACTCATCTTCAGTAACTGATTTGTCCTGGTCTGGGCATAAGGTGGGCTTACACCCTGGATGGGACACCAGTTCCTCACAGTGCACTATGCACACACTCATTCACAACTCAGAGCAGCTAATCCACCTACTGGTTTGATTCTGGAAGGTCAGAGGAATTTTCGTTTGTAATATTTCGTAAATTTTGTATATTGGCGCTGTGGGTGTTTCTTCCTCACAGCTCCAAGGTCCTTGGAGTTTCTGCATGGGTTTCCTCTGGGTTCTCTATTCTCCTCCCAGTGTCCAAAAACATGCCACTAAGTGGATTGGCTGTAGATAAATTGCCTGTAGTTGAGAATGAGTGTGTGTGCGCGAAGTGATGTGTGATGGATTGTCATCCCATAAAGGGTGTATTGCTGCTTTGCACCCAGTGTTGTTGAAATTCAGATCCACTGCAACCCTGACATGGATAAAGCACTTACTGAAGATGAATGAATGATTTGATGACGGGGCAGTGGTGGCTTAGCGGTCTGGGTTACTGATCGGAAGGTCCGGGGGTTCAAGCCCCAGCACTGCCAAGCTACCACTGTTGGGCCCTTGAGCAAGGCCCTTAACCCTCTCTGCTCAAATGGCGCTGTATCATGGCTGACTCTGTGGTCTGACCCCAACATCCTGACATGCTGGGGTATGTGAAGAAAAGAATTTCACTGTGCTGTAATGTATGTGTGATCAATAAAGACTCATCATCATTATAGATTGATTGATTTGATTGAATCTATCAATGTGACTGCTGATGGCCTTCATGGAAAAATGATTTACATATTACACTAATACTGTGACACAAGGGAGCACCTTTTTATGCTGAAATCATCATATAAAATGTTCAGATGTTTTACTGCAGGCGATGTTTCGCAATTACAGTGAAAATATTAACTTTGGAAAAATTACATTATGTTTCTAATTGTCTTTTCTCAGTAGTTCATGAACTGTGTAGTACAGTATAAAGCATACTTGGCAAACATATTAGAGCAATAGACCCATTTCCATTACTCTGGGCTTTCGAAAAAGTTTGGAGAGTGTGCACTTAACTGATTTCAACTTATTCATAGCATTTCAGGAAACCTGGAAAAGGCTGTTTCATCACGCAGGAGTCAGTGTGGACAGGACACGACAGTGAACATTCCACAGCAGCCAACGTTTGCATTGGCACATTTTGAAGAAGCCTTACCTACTATGGTGAGATTGAGGGCAGCTTGCCTCGTGCCATAGCTGTTCCTGATCTCGATGGTGTAGCAGCCGCAGTGCTCCTGCTGGCTGTGTGCTATTGTCAGCTGACTGCTGGAGTCTGTGCTCTCAATGCTGATGTCTCCTGTCCTATATTCAATCTATCAAGGAAAAAAATGAGACTTAAGTGTAAACACAGTTGCTCATCTTGAGATTGAACAAAGGTTTAAAAGAAAATTAAAATTCAAAATTCAAATGATTGGCTTATATTAACATGCTCATTCTGACATCACTTTTATAGTAGCAAGTAAATCACAGGGATTTGTATGGTGAACACTCTACATAAGGAACTTGAGTATATAAACCTGCAAAATATAAACATGTATATGATGATATTATATGCAAACTCTATGTGATCATGAAATTTTGTGAAAATCTGAACATAAAGTGAGTTACAGCTGATTATATCAGAGTAAGCCCACATCTCTCCAAAGACCTGCAATGGCTTAATATCGAATGGCTTGCACCTTCCAATATGGTGAACAATTGTTGCTTAGCAATAGGTAACAACAGTGGCTAATGTAGCCTCTTCTGCATTCTTATGCATTTGCTCAGCACATGTTGCCACTGTGCATTCTGCACAATCACCACTTAATTGTTAATTGTAAGAAATATTATTAAACAGATAATGCATCTTTCAGTTGGTCATGCCAGGGTTTGTGAAAGCATTGCTAAAAATACTTACTGGTTTGCGGAACTTGAGCCATGTGGAGTTGATGGGTGGTGCTCCAGTGAACTTACAGAGAAGACTAACCCGCTCACCTGCTCGGATCTTCATATCATCAGGAAACTGCAGGATCTGAGGAGGCATGCCTAAACACAAAGTGTGTGTACATGCACACAGACATAAGAGGTTTAATGCTTTTACAGCTGGTGCCAGTCTGTGTCAACACACAGTAAGGGCATAGGTTCAGGGGAAAGTGTGCTATTAGGCAAACAAAGCTTAGAAGATTCCAGAAATCCCATGACACACCAAAGGACATAGGCTTCAGGAAGAAAAAAAAAACCCCAAAACCTTAAGACATGAATAACCCCAGTGAACTGGGAGGACAGGAATATTAAATAATTTTTCAGTGGTATACAAGAGCAAATGAAATGTTTTTTTTCCCCCCTTTCCCCACAATGGACCTGCATTACCTTGTTTAGGAGGTATTTTGGGTGGTGGCTTCTTGATTCGGGCCTCGTCTGAAGAAAGAAAGAAAGAAAAAAAAAAAACATAAATCAGTTCTACCACTACCACTCACAACAATAAGTAAAGGAGTAAATGGGGGGAAAATATTTGTATGGATGAATTATATGTAGCAAAAATGAAGAGTGGAAAACACACATGCACATACAGTCACATACATTTATCTTATCTTTATGAAGCGCTTCCAATGTCATAATTATTCATGCAGCTAATTAATGCTATGCCTACATCCAAGTCCAACGCTAACCTTAAACTAATAACCAAAAGGAAACTGCCTGGTTTAGATTTTTAAATAAAAATCTTTCTTTAAAAAAAAGAAAAAAAAAGAAAAAAAGAAAAAAAAGAAAAAGAAAAAACGTTGTCCCTGCAAGGACCAGCCAACGCCCCTACTCCTATAACAGTCACATATTCACATCCATGTGGTAGGTCATATTTTTGGTATCTTTGAGTTACTTCCACTGGCTTTGATATTGTAGCTAAACAATGCTGTGCCATTTTATTTTGTTAAAAAAACACAACAACCTGATTTCTCTTTGTGAGATCTACCCAAAGTCCAAACTGTTTTAATTACGAATTAATTCAGATTATGGCAACATTTGATCCTGAAATGAAAAGGCTACAAAGCCGCACAAACACTGGTTGATTAGCAGACTCAGAGAGAAGAGAGAGGGGTGCCTTGTCCGTCTCTCGGTGTCCTAACAGAGATCAGCTGCTTTCTTTAGCATTTGCCTTTTTTGGTCATGCTAAATATAGTCTGCAAAAGAATCCAGGAAATAGTTGTAGACAGCATTTATTTTACATCTGATTATTGTCCTGAAACAAGGCGGTAGAGAAACCAACTAACCCAATCAGCATGCAGAAGCAGTACCAGGGCTAATTCAATCAGCAGCTATTAGAAATGTATGCTGTATTTTTCTGTAGGACGTCACACATTCCAGCCACTTTGCTGGTCCAGAAGAAAACCCTTTCCTGTTCAGGGACTTGAAAACATTCCTTTACCAACACTAAGCAACATCAGTTTCACGACTCCACGCAATGTTATACAAATGGACCATTGAGAATCAGCCATGGTTTGTCTTTTCTTTTATTTAAAAAAAACGTTTGTTTTTCAAATTTGCTTATAAGTCAGTATCAAAAGAAAAGGACAAAGTATCAATAAAAACCCAATGCAAACATCTCCTTCTTTTAGCTGTTCAGCACCAACATCAAAAAATTATATTACCCAGACATTTCCACACACTATTTTTCTTTTAGCTCATTTACCATATACATCCTGTGGTAGAGAATGTTTAAACCGCAGTTATCAACAAAAAAAAATTGTTTACCAATACGCCAAAAACTACTCAGTCATTAGTTTTGCAACTAAACCCCCGAATGAAAACATGTGGTGACACAAATCTCAACAGCAATTTAAAGCCAAGATAGAGAGAGCTGATAAAGACACAGACTGGAGACATTATGAGAGAATTATGAGAATTAAGAAAGCATGCCTAAAGTCTATCTAAAGGAGTATGATATGGAAGTTAAATTATTACCCAAGTGACCACCCTGGAATCAGTACACCCACAACTATGACCTATTAGTATCACAAACTTTCATTTAACCTTTAATGGCCTGTCCATATCTTACACAGGAGAGATGCAGACACTATGATATTCGATACATGTGTCTGCATGCAAGTCCTGGGAGAAACAGTGACCCTTTCAGATGGAGAAACCCAAAAGTCAGCTTTCTGATGAAGCATGTTCTGAAGGTTCATGTTCATTTTATAAACCAGACTTGTTTACAAACAAAATGACTAAAAAAAATTCATAGCATCTTAAAGAAAATGGCTTTAAGGAGCAAATATTTAGATGATTCACCAAACCTCACACACTCCTTGTGAGGATCTTCCACTGACAATTATTAATGCAGCTAATTAATATTATATATACACACTCACATAAATCTGACCCTAACCGTAACCTCAGTAACCAAAAAGGAAAACATTTGGCCTTTTACCAAAAAATCCTGCTGCTTTGTTTTTTAAAAACAGTTTTCCACATGGAGACCAGTTAAAAGGCCAAAACCATCAGATATTCCTATCCTTGTAGGGACATTTGGCCTCTATGAAGACAAAACACACGAACACACACCAAAGCTTCACTGTGCTGTCAAAAGTTTGTGGACAGCTGATAATCACATGCATATGTGCTTTCTGAACATCCCATTCCAGATTTTGTTCCTCTTTGCTGTTATAATAATCTCCTCCCTTCTGGGAAGGCTTTGTGTAAGATTTTTGCCATATAGTATACATTCTACCCTATCTATCTTTGTGCATTTCTAAATCAACAAGTAGCTTCCAGTGGTGTGTGTGTGTGTGTGTGTGTGTGTGTGTGTGTGTGTGTGTGTGTGTGTGTGTGTGTGTGTGTGTAAATATGGACCTCATTTAGTCCTTCATTCAGCAATAAGGAAATCTGAGTATATAGAGCTTGTCAGAAGAATGTCCTTTACTTGTTGAAAATAGTCTTAGATTATAATTCATAACATTATGAACATAATTCATAAATCCCCCCCCCCCCTCTCTCTCTCGCTCACACACACACACACACACACACACACACACACACACACACACACACACACACACACACACACACACACACACACTCTCATGTCTCGCAGTGTTTAGTCTGCATTGAGGAACTTCAACACATCATGACAAATAATCTCTAGGCCACTGTTAGACATTGTATGTGCACTCCTGCCAACAAAACAGAGATGGACTGAGATGGAACAATGAAGAATGTCTGAGAATGAGTGAAGAGGAAGACAAATGTGTGGAATATTTAAAAAACAAAAAACAAACAAAAAACAAACAAAAACAATAGCATCATAATAACAAAGGAAGTTCTTTCATGAAATAAACGAGTGATTAGAGGTTCACTATGAACACAATGAACACATGGCAAACACAGGACTAGGAACAGTCCTAAGCAGAGCAACGCATAGAGTGAATGAGACCTGCATTGGTGATATTCCCAGCTGGGAAATTAGGCTCAGCATTAGGCTCAGCATGGTCTTATTCCAACCGGAACCTGCCCTCCAGAACTTCTGTACAAAAATGAACTCTTTCCAGCTGCCAACATAACACTGCTTGCTTTTAGAGCTTTATGGTATTTCATCACAGATTTCCCATAACTCCACTTCATACCAAGTCATGAAAGAATGTTCTACATTTACAGTATTTGGTAAACATCCAGAGTGGCATAAAAATGCCCATTGTAGACTACATCAAAAATATCCACAGGTTAATACAAATATCAACATGAGATGGAAAGAAAAAAGAATAACCTTTTTTTTGGATTGATAACTCCATCTGCAAAATGTTGACTTGATATTGCCTATTCTTATATTGTTCATCAGCATCACTCATCATTGTAGATGCTATTGAATATTATGCAGCTGCTGGAAGTCACAAATGAGACACAGATCAACCCAACAGTGTCAAGAAACACTTAATACCAAGTGTAGATATTTTAATGTATAGAATATAATTCTAGAAACCCAGTGGTAATGAAAAGGCTCAGAGAACTGAAAGTTTTTCTGCTTCATTAATAACAGCAATAGGGTTGGAAAATATGACGCCACAATATTGATACTGGGATAGACTTTAACATCATTTAAGCCACTTCCATTTACAGTTTGTAATTGTTATATAACAAAAACTTTCAAACGCGATAGATATATTGATGCATAAAATATCTCAGAAAAGTGTATTGTGGTAAAGTTTTGCACTCAATCTTTAAAAGGACCAAATACTGAGACATGCACAATCCTTCATTTTACAGCCCACTGCATTGTAATTATATGTAACAACCGCTGATGTTTACTGTCAAGTACCATCTATTGCGGAAATCACTGCACATTGTTTATATTGTGTACAAGTATTGTACAATATATCGTGTGACTTGTGTTCCAGCACCAAGACAAATTCCATGTACACTTGGCAAATAAAACCTTTTGATTCTGAGGTCAGTTTAAAATGGTAAAACGTTCATTTTCAATGTGAAATAAAGTTCCCTTCCAACATGAAATATAAGTAGAATTTGACATTTTTTAAAGATTGTTTTAAAGATTTTTAAAGACTCGTCTGTTCAACGAGTTCTGTTGATCTCAACAGGTATGCAATACATACTTTATCATATTACAGTAAACTGCACACCTAATACATAGCTAATTTATAGTTCCTATAACTATGCTAAATCAACAGGAACAGTCACTGAGGATTAAAAGTATGCTACTGGGAAAAGGTTTGAGGAAAAATTTTGAGGAAAAGGCTTGCATGATGCTAATTGGGGTCATACGCTTCCATTATCTATTAGCCTTTTACCTCGGTCCTGCAGTCTGAAAATTCAAAAATTGGGCACATCTATGCACATTGGCCCATTGGTTATAGTGCCCTCCACTAATATTGGTACTCTTGGTAAATATGAGCAAAGAAGGCTGTGAAAATTGTAGTTATTGTTTAACCTTTTCAGCTTTTGTTATAAATAAATAAATAAATAAATAAATAAAAATAATAATTCACAAAATTACTAGGCTCAACATTTGCAAACACAGGTTTATCCAAAATATCATTTATTTGTTAAATATAGGTGTGCAACAGTTATTGGCACCCCTATGAATTCATATGAGAATTTTTTTCTTGAAGTATAGTCCCTGAAAGGAAATTCTCTTATATCATGTACTCTCTTATATTATGAACTGTTATCAAATACCCATGATGAATGTATTCATTTAATTACCTTGTATACATTTAATTACCTCTTTAAATAAGCTGATCAACTGCCATCCATTCTTATAGCTGCCAAATATTTTTTCTGTCTCTTGAAAAGACTTATTTTCATAGTGTGCTGTGTGTTTTGTCTATCTGTCTGGCCCCTGCACCAGCAGAAACCATCAACACACTGCTTCTTATCAATGTGTATAAATACTCTTGGTTCGCATGAATAAACTCGGATGTCTATTTGAGCATGCACGTGTTAGTGTGTGTTCATTTAGGCTCCCCAGATCGATCCGAAACGCTCTGAGGAGAACCACACTTTCTAAGCACAGAACTAAAAGTTAATAGAAGTTTTGTAGAACAGGCTGGAAGGCATGACGGAAGATCTGAAAGGCATAATCGGAGATTCCTGAGATACATGGAAATCTAACAATTTGGTGTCAAGAAGTGCGATTACTCTGGGCCAGGTGACTGTTTTTCTTTCCTCCCTGGTGCGGTGTAATTCCGAACCCATAATTACATAATTATAAATAAGTTGAGAGTGATTATCTCTGATACTTGGAAATCCAACAGTCCCATTACTATTTTACATTTTGTTTAGTAAACCTGGGTGATTAGGAACAGGAAATTGTTCAGTCATGACTTCCTGTTTCACAGGGGTATAAATATGAGGTAACACACAGTTCAAATTCCCTTAGTTATTCATAACAGTGGGTAAGACCAAGGAATATAGCTGTGATGTATGGCAAAAGATTGTTGAGCTTCACAAAATGGGAAGTGGTTATAAGAAAATAGCACAAGCATTGAAAATGCCCATTTCCACCATCAAGGCAATAATTAAGAAGTTCCAGTCCACTGAAATGTTATGAATCAACCTGGAATTGGACGTGTGTCTATATTGTCTCAACGCACTGTGAAGAGGATGGTTTGAGGGGCCAAAAAATCTCCAAGGATCACAACTGGAGAATTGCAGAAGTTAGTTGCATCTTGGGGTTAGAAAGTCTCCAAAACTATAATCTAAAGTCACCTACATCACCACAAGTTGTTTGGAAGAGTTTCAAGGAAAAAAAAAAAAAAAAGCCTCTACTCTCATCCAAAAACAAACTCAAGCGTCTTCAGTTTGCCAGACACTACTGGAACTTCAAATGGGATCGGGTTCTATGGTCACATGAAACCAAAATAGAGCTTTTTGGCAACAAAGACCAGAGGTGGCTTTAGCACACACAGAGAGATAGCCACATGGAAAAGTACCTCATGCCCACGGTTAAATATGGTGGTGGCTCTTTAACGTTTTGGGGCTGTTTTTCTGCCAGAGGACCTGGACATTTTGTTAGGATACTGTATATGGCATCATAGACTATCAAATATCAATGGATATTTAATGAAAACCTGACTGCCTCTGCCAGAAAGCTTAAATGGGCCATGGTTGGATCTTCCAGTAGCACAATGATCAAAAACTTCCATCAAAATCAACACAAAAATGGTTTACTGACCACAAAATCAAGGTCCTGCCATGACCACCCCAGTCCCCTGACTTGAAACCCATAGAAAACCTGTGCGGTGAACTGAAGAGGAGAGTCCACCAGTATGGACCTCGAAATTTGAAGGATCTGGAGAGATTCTGTATGGAGGAATGGTCTCTGATCCCTTGTCTCATGTTCTCTAACCTCATCAGGCATTATAGGAGAAGACTCAGAGCTGTTATCTTGCCAGAAGGAAGTAGCACAAAGTATTGACTAAAAGGGTGCCAAAAATTGTGTAACACACCTATATTTAACAAATATTTTTTGGATAAACCTGTGTTTTGTTTGCAATTGTTTGAAATCCATGAGAGTAGAGTATTTTTGTGATGTTCTTTTATTAAAAAAAAAAAAAAAAAAAAATCTACAGGTTAAACACAAATTTTCACAGCCTTCTTTGTTCATAATTACCAAGGGTACCAAAATTAATGGAGGGCACTGTACATCTGGGGTAAATTTTCACCTGAACCATTCCTGCAATACTCTTGTTGATAATTGTCCTTTATGTGAACCACTTCTCCCTTCTGAGAAAAATAATGAAGAAGAATCAGAAGATTTGTTTTTATCACACCAGGTGTCCCACATTCATTACACAAACTAGGATGTTCTGTTAAGAGCAAACAAGGGACAACACTGGCAGAAATCGCAAGAAAAAATAGAAACAATGTGTGTGGCAACATAACTGACTGACCGACCGAGAGAGAGACAGAGACGGGTAGACAAAAATGTAGAGAAAGAGACAGATGACTGAGACCATACAAGGAAGTTTAGGAGAATTGCAGCCATTCAATAAAAGGCTTAGGTTTAGCTTGATCCCCGATGCTCTGTCCTTTCCAGCGCCCCCCCATTTTCCTTCCACATTTCCTTCACCATCACCCCCTGCAGTCTCTTACACTACATTTGTTTCACGCTCTGTCAAAAAACTAATGTGGTAATAAGCTTCTTTCAGACATGAACACTATATGAATCTACTGAAACAGCACATAGTCTGTTCACTGTTTCTGACATGGGACACATACTAGTACTAGTTATAAAGCCAACAAACAAACAAAAATTGTACATCTGTACAGGTCAGCTTTAGTGCAATGACAACTTGTACAATTAAAATACAGTAAATCTGTGAAATTACCAATAAAAACAAAAGTTGGCACAAAAGCACTTGAATTGTAATACAAGTGGAGTGGATTTAAAAAAAAAAAAAAACAAGGGATGCATAAATCCAATTATAAACTCCTTTGAGAGAGTGCACAAAAGTCTAAAATAATTTTCTCCTCCGAGTTTTTATTATGTAGCATATTTAAATTGCAACACACAAAATATATGATCCATATACAACTCACGTTAAAACCAAAGGACTCTATGCGTGTGTGTGGAAAAGTTTCAATTTGTATTCAGCAGTGGGAAAGACAGGTCTCCCATGCCTCTCCTTTTTGGGAAATAAAGAAGGAAGTGCATATTTTGGAAACTTACTCTCTGTGGTTGGAGTAGAAGGCTTCTTGCTTTTCTTGTCAGCTGGTGTTGAGCTTGAGGCACTGGGATCTGAAGAAAAAGTAGACAGCGTGTGAAATGCTGACTTTTCTAAATATATGCAGGGAGAGAAAGAAAGAAAGAAGAGTGATCGAGATAGAGATAGAACAGAGGAAGATGGAGAGAATATCATTACTTATTATTGGTTGGCATGCATTAATAAAACCACCACATATCTGTACAAGTCTAACAAAACTTGGGCTGAACCCCTCCTCCCCAAAACAAACAAACAAACAAACAAACAATCAAAAACAACACACTGCTATTCAGGTTATGTGCAACAGCAGTTTTTTCTTACAAATACAGTCATCCTGCCTGTACCTATAGGGACATGTAGCTGGGAGGCCATGCTGGCTGGCCTTGGTAATTGCAGGAAACTGCTGGGATGGAAGGAGAGTCAGCCAGTCACACCTCCCAGACCAAATCAGACCAGACTAACACTGCAACACGGAACTTAAACTGCGCTGAGCTTTAATCCATATATCCACAGGATGCATGGCTGGGTTACATTTTGGACCAAAACTGAATTTGCTTACCATCAACCAGCACCATGCAGCAGCACTCAGCATTTCCTGCACTGCTTTCAGCTCTGCACACATACTGGCCCTCGTCTTCAGGCAAGGCCTTATCGATGGTCAGGGAGCACAGGCCACCTGATCGTACAGAACACACACAGAGACGTAAACACACACACACTTACCATATATACATTGAAAAAGACAGAAGATCTTCAGTTTGAGTCAAACACGTGTGATTCCAATGAGAAACTTGTACAGGATTTTAATTAGAGTTTCGATCATATTTTGGACCCATTTCTATAAGATTCCTATAGGAATTGTCTTGAAGGACAAGATATAAATATCCTGTAGGACCACTTTTACGGGATTTTAAATGGGACCATTCAGGTTCTTATTCAGGCCTATATGGGAATTCAACGTGATAATTTTTAAGAATCATAAAGGAACCCTTTTCCAGTGTAAATTAGCTACTAAACAAATAGTACTTTTTTGATGGCGTCTTGATGTACACTGTACAGAGAACATCAAGCTTATGTTGCACATTGGTCAACCTGTAGCTGCAGTAACATCAACAAGATCCGATTGCTATTATGTTATATTATATTATATTTTTTATATATATATATATATATATATATATATATATATATATATATATATATATATATATATATATATATATATATATATATATATATATAAATAAATAAAATATATGGCCCTTTTTCAGGAGACCGTATTTTAAGAAGATAATTTAGTAAAATCCAAATAATTTTTTCAGATCTTTATTGGAAAGGGTTGAAACAATGTTTTTCAAACTCTTCTTGAACAAAATTGGATGAAACCCATCAACTGGATCAAATGCAAAACTATGCAGCCAAAACATTGTGTGTTATCCATGAATGGCTCCAGACAACAGAAGACCAGCCTTCGAAAGCTTTAGTGGCGTGTATAAACTTAGCACATTCAAGAAATTCTCTGATATCCTTATGCTCACCATTCATACTTCTGCACATATATGATACAAGCTTTTATAAGGAAATCATTAGGTGCAGACTGCAGACAAAATGGAAAGCAGTTATAATGCTATTAGATAGTGCGTTTAGTTATTTTGGCTCATACTCATACACTGAGATGAAGCAGACCTCTTGGACTGGACATCAAATTGGGCATCTAAATTTATGGCACCAGTTTTAAACCCCATTCCCATTAATTATCTAGAGTAACTGCATATGAGAAGAATTCTCATTCTGGAGCACATCGATGGAGTCAGAACAAGGGCTCAAAGACAACATTGTTGAAAAATTGTTTGACTCCAATCTCCCATTCATATTACATTCTCATATGATTTTCCTAATCAAGTCTGCATGTTGGAGGAATGTCTGCGAGACATAAAATAACCTACACGTGGAAATACATTACAAATATCATTACATTTTACATTTAATGATAAACTACTGTTGCTGCGCAGTGTAGAAAGAATAATGTCCTAAACAAAAGTGCACAAGTGGCAATGTTAATCCAAAGATATTTGAGATTTTGAAGGTAACATAAATAACCAATCGCAAATACTTGTTAATGTGTGGATTGATGAACAGTAGTTTTAATTTCAGTTTTGTTTTTAATAAATATATTTCCTTTTATATTTTTATTTTGATGCAACAAAACAAAAAACCAAATATGAAGGACAAATTTTATACTAACCCTCATTGGTAATGATGATAAATTTGGATGGCTTGATAACTTTTCCATCTAGACTCCATGTGACGGTAGCAGGTGATTCAGATGAAAACTGGCAATGCAAATGTAAGCGTTCCCCATCCAATACTCTCACATCTCTCAGTTTTTGTGTGAAAAGTGGCTCTCCTGCCTTCATTTTCTCCTTCATCCCTCCATGTACACAGTTCAGATCATTTTCCTTCCCTGTGGAGCTCTTTGGCTCTGGGCTCACTGTATTATTCTCTACACCCCCTTGTTTCTTATTCTTGTTTAACACAGATCTAAAGTCAGTTGGCTCATTTTGGTTGAGATCTGCCTTTGCAGAATAAGTTGAAGCAGGTTTGGGGCCCACAGTTCCTTTCTTGCCCAACACTGCTCTGAAGTCCACCTGCTGGGGGAAGTGGATCTTCCTCTCGTCCTCACTTTGGGTCTTGGGCTTGATTTGCCGTTGGAGGTTGCTCCTGAAGTCCATCTGCTCGGCCGTGGTCTCCTTCAGGTCCTCCTCCGAGACACTCTTGGTGGTGACCTTCCGTCCCAAGACGGTTCGGAAGTCAATCTGCTCAGCCTCCTTCTGT
Source organism: Ictalurus punctatus (assembly GCF_001660625.3). NCBI lineage: Eukaryota > Metazoa > Chordata > Actinopteri > Siluriformes > Ictaluridae > Ictalurus > Ictalurus punctatus. Next base: position 23,066,120 of record NC_030421.2, read on the forward strand.
CTGATTTGGTCTTCCCGATGCTCCTTGGTCTCCACTCGCCTTTTCAGAAGACCGCGGGAAGCGACTGACTCCTCTGGTTCCCAACGGCCCCAAACCGGATCTGGCTCTGATGGGAGTGTTGTGGAGTTTGGTGCCTCTCTCTGCTCTCCCTCGTCTTGCTCTGTCCTCTCCACCCCTCCAGATCTCTTATCAGCCCCTCTACAGTGAAGGGAAAGCAGCAGAAAGAACACAGCAATGTTTAAAAAGTAACAACCCACACTAGAGAGCAGCATAAATGAGCAGGGATTTAGTCAAACACAGCACAAAGTTACATCACAGATGACTTCAGAAGCCTTATAAGGAAAGGAGTCTAAAAGGGGCACTTTTGCTAGAGCGCTCCCCTTGAGACTACAGCGCAGCTGGAGGAACCGGCATCAACAATTTGTTAAGCTAGAGGGTTTACAGGTTATTGGCTGAGCCTGGAAGCAGAGCCATCTATAAATAACGCTACAAAACAAACGAGAGGGGGAACTCAGAGAAATACTTACACTTTATAGGATTCATGCCCAGTCTCCTCATTAACTAACAAAGGGGCCACTGCACTGCAGTCTCCTATTTTGTTTCTGCAAAACAAAAGATTTGTGGGTTCAGACAAAAACTGGAGAAGCAGCACAATATTATGCAGAATTGAAACTATGAAAATGAACATACTTCATTTTCTGCACTATATTTTTGAAGGAAGTGAAAGCACTTCATCTACCACTTCTGTTCACACATAAAACTTCTGAACTGAAGCCTATTGTTTCTCCCCTTATTCATAAAACAACACAATACAAATCCATGAATTTAAATAACAAAGTAACTTCCTCTGGTCTCCCCAAAACCTGACCTGGCCTGAGTGAGATTCGTCAATTCATTGATTTTGCTCACTTTTGAACATTTATCAGGAATATAAAAGACAAAAACATTTACAACAGAAAGGTCGTAAAAGAGCTCATACTTGAGATGGATCTCGTAGTTTCCAGCATGATGAGCTTTCACTCTCCTGATAAGCAGTGAAACTACATCCTCTTTCTGCAGCATCTCAAAGTCCTGCCCAGGGGACACTGGATGTCCATCTTTCATCCAGAGGAATTCTGGGAAGGGGTCTCCTGCGATGGCACAGGAAAGCAGAGCATGCTGACCCTCGCACACTGTGGTGGACTTGGGCTTAGTGATGAACCATGGTTGTACACCATCCTGGGGCTCTGAAACACACACACAGACACACACACACACACACACACACGACTTTTTATAATCCCACTTCCGCTCAATTCCAAAGGAATTCTGCCCAATTCCAGAGTTATTATTTTCAATTGTACCTGCCATGAACAGAAGAAAACATTTACTGATGAATAAATGAATGAATGCTGCAAATGTGTTGCACAACATCACCTTGTGATATGCTTCAATGTTAATCTACATGGTGTTTCATTGTCCTACAAGCATCATATCACACATACTCCTGCAGGAATGAGAGAAAAAGCTGCCTGCTCCTACAACTGGGATCCAGGCCCCAATGCGTCCCTTTAGCTCAGGTAAAAGGCACCACTTTAATGCTAGTTATTGCATAATAACACGTAATAATAACATTGATCAATACCTTGCACAGTGAGAGAAGCTTCAGTACGAGCTTCTCCCACCTCATTCCATGCCTCACAAGTGTACGTGCCGGTGTCTTCTGGAAACACTTCCTGTATGAAAAGGCTGTACTGGCTGCCTTTGCTCTCAAAGTGAAAGTCTTCAGACTCTTGAATCTCCTTGCCATTTTGCAGCCAGAGCACCTCTGGAGCAGGATGTCCTAAACACCACATCACCACATTCAGATATGTCAAAGGTCACTGCAGGTCACCCTGTTATTTAAATAGAGTCATTTAAATAGATTTAACCACTCCTAAATGACAGAAACACCTAAAATAAGATGTTTTTTTTTTTTGTTACTGAAGCCAACAAGCCACAATGTTTCCATTTTAGCCTTTGCTGTATCATACAATCTGCAAGAAATTTGTAAGATAATTCTCAGAATTGTAACTACTCTAGAGGTTGATACACAGGAATGGCCTTGAGGCAAAAAGCATTTACACAATCCAAACAACAGATCTCGGGAGAGATTAAAGGAAATGTTCGCAAAACAACAAAAAACACAGATAAAACTCAGACCTACAGACAAATACAGTAGGAAAGTAGGACACAATACAGAATACTAATATAAGCTCAACATAAGTACAAAAGCAAAGAAAGCACAGTGCTGTCTAGAGGAAAACTTTGAAATAAAAGCAATCATGAGCATACTTTGCATTTTACGTGTTATCATTGTATGATATTACTGGCAGAAATATTATTACTAGCATTGCCTTTGCATAGCACTAGGGTCCCTGGTCTGATCCTGATATAGATTTAATGTCTGTACATGCTCTCCTCGTAATGGTATGGGTTTCCCAGAAACATGTCAGTAAGTGGACTGGCTACACTAAATTGCCCCAAGGTGTGATCGAGTTTGTGAATGTGTGTATGCATGGTGCCCTGCAATGGACTGGAATCCCATCCAGGGTGTATTCCCTCCTCATGCCCAGTGTTCCCAGGATGGGCTCTGAATACACTGCCATCCTAATCCGCAGTTAATGAAGATGAACGAATTAGACTGCACTTCCTGATTACAGCCCACTGATGTGCAGAAGAAACAGTGTACAAGTAACAATCCACTGCAGTGGGAATATCGCTTACCTGTCACCTCCACAGTCATGGTAACTTGGCTGCCATCCATGACCCTTAGATCATGCAGTTCCTTTAAGAACACTGGAGCAGAGAGTCTCTTCTGCTCAGAGACCGGCACAGCAACTGGACTTTTAATATTTGACTTGGCTGGAACAACCACACAAAGAAAATTAGATAACGAGATTAAAATGTGACTCTTCACAGAGCAGCTGTTCTGTTTTTATATGTTTTTTTTTTAACTGAATACATGCGTGTCAAATGTCAGACTTTTAAAATAAAAAAATTACATGTAAAATTTACAGTGCTGCTTGAAAGTTTGTGAACCCTTTAGAATTTTCTATAGTTCTGCATAAATATGACCTAAAACAATCAGATTTTCACACAAGTCCTAAAAGTACACGAAGAGAACCCAATTAGACAAATGAAACAAAAATGTTATTCTTGAGGAAAATGATCCAATGATCCAATATTACATATCTGTGAGTGGCAAAAGTATGCGAACTTCTAGGATTAGTCGTTAATTTGAAGGTGAAATTAGAGTCAGGTGTTTTCAAGTAATGGGATGACAATCAGGTGAGTGAGCATCCTGTTTTTTTGTTTTTTTTTTTAAAGAACAGGGATCTATCAAAGTCTGATCTTCACAACAAATGTTTTTGGAAGTGTATCATGGCATGAACAATGGAGATTTCTGAGGACCTCAGAAAAAGAGAGTTGTTGATGCTCATCAGGCTGGAAAAGGTTACAAAACAATGTCTAAAGAGTTTGGACTCCACCAATCCACGGTTAGACAGACTGTGTTCAAATGGAGGAAATTTAAGACCACTCTCCAGGAGTGGTCAACCAAGAGCAAGACATGTAATAGTCCATGAGGTCACAAAGGAACCCAGGGTAACTTCTAAGCAACTAAAGGCCTCTCTCACATTCGCTAATGTTGATGTTCATGAGTCCACCATCAGGTGAGCACTGAACAACAAAAGGTGTGCATGGGAGAGTTGCAATGAGAAAGCCACTGCTCTCCAAAAAGAACATTGCTGCCCATCTGCAGTTTGCTAAAGATCATGTGGACAAACCAAAAGGCTATTGGGAAAATGTTTTGTGGATAGATGAGACCCAAAATTAAACATTTTGGTTTAAATGAGAATCATTATGTGATTCAATCTGTGAAACATGGTGGCAGTAGTATCACGTTTAGGCCTGTTTTGCTTTTACTCCAGCGAATTCTAAAGGAAAATGTCAGGACATCTGTTCACAAACTGAATCTCAAGAGAAAATGAATCATGCAGCAAGTCAACGACCCTAAGCACACAAGTAGTTCTACCAAAGAATCGTTAAAGAAGAATAAAGTTAATGTTTTGGAAAGGCCAAGTCAAAGTCCTGACTTAATCCAATAGTAATGTTGTGGAAGGACCTGAAGCAAGCAGTTCATGTGAGGAAACCCACCAACATCCCAGAGATGATGCTGTTCTGTACTGAGGAATGGGCTAAAATTCCTCCAAGCCGAAACATTTACCGACACAAAGTGTTACATCTATGCATGTAGTTTTTCTGTGTAATTGCTGTTTGTTGATGTTGGTTTTGTACTGCCTGGCAGTACACACACTACTCAGACAATAAGTCCATCTTGGCTAGAGGTCAGGGCCAAATTAATGTACCTTGTATTAAGGACAGAATATCATCTGTCTGTCGATGTTTTGTCAGTATATAGTAGTTTTGGCTTCACAGAATGAGTCATTATATTTATTTTTACTTTGCTCTAATTGTCTCCTAATTTTATGTTAGAATACATACTAGTGCGCATGTGTGTGTGCATGCACATTTATTCTTATTGGTGTGTGGTTTGAGGACAGTATTGAATTGATGGCATGCTCAGTGGTTGCATGCATTGCTGGTTTCTGTTCCGTTCCCTGACCTACTCATTACAATTCACCACACAAGTCCCAAATTCATTAGCTTTGTGTTCAATTCAGGAGACTGTTTCAAAACCTTTGAGAAGAAGAAGAACCAATATAAACAATTAAGCAATACAAGGTCAAATTTACTCATTCAGACCTGAAGAAACCGTCCTGATCCGCTCCGAGTCTGCTGATTTCGGCCAGATGAGATCATCCTGACCTCAGTATACAAACGTGGCCATAATCTTATTAATTTAATATGATACCAGAGAGGCTGATAATCACTCAGTTGTAGGGGACCTTTAATATTACATGATCCAATTTATGTATAGAGGCTAAAAACAAGACCAGGTGAAGGGACTCACAAATCAATACCAAAACCAATTTACAATCTATACAGAATGATTTCTAAACAGAATGATGTCATTGTGCTACCATAAGGACTTCACTTAGCTCCTGAGATGCGTGTTAAATAAATGTACATATGATTATATTTATAACAACAACACTATGTACACAATGTGATGTCAATATTATCCACTACTGAATTCCAGTAGCCTCCCTCGATGTCATCATGGCCAACTCCTTCTCGCCATCCCCATATACAGCTCTACAAGTCCAGAAATGCAGGCTGGTGATTAATGTCCATGTGCACATTGTTTCATAAATCTCTTTCATTATTGTCATTAACTAAAATGTCTATCAATATGGATATTATTTTTGCATTATGTCTAATTTGTTCAAAAGTAGTAACATATTATTATCCCTTATTACTTCCTTCTCCTCTGCAATACTGGCTGCTCTCCACATCTGTCCTTCAGAGGGACAGGCAGTACTGGCCTATCAGATCCAGCCACGGCTGTGTGGGAAAACGCTGGTATTTCACATTTTTAACTCACATCAATGTTGAACCTTTGCCACAGAGCAGTTCACAGATCGCAGCAATACAAGCAGGAACACAGAAAACAGCTGTTCTTTTAATCCTACAGAAATCTCTCCTAGAATGCAAAGCCATGGGATTCACTTATTAAAAGGAAGCGAAGTGTCCTACAAAAAAAAAAAAAAAAAAAAAAAAAAAATTCCTTTGCCAAGATAATTTTTAATATAGTATTTCCACTCTCCACAGTAAAAAGCTTTAAGAGTTCCTGGTGAAGTTATGAAAAAAGGGGTTTGAGATATTTGATAAAACCTGATATGAAAATATTTCTAAGGATCAACTCCATTAAATCAATTCTTTTCATCAAGAAAAAAAAGTCAGGATAATTTGAGCAATGGGGAATTTTCCTTTTCTTTCAGAGTCTTTTAATATCCTAAGAGCTGGCATGATTTCAGCTCTGTGTAAGAAACAGTGGTATGTCTGTATTTGGGGTAATCCAGTAACTTCTGAACATGCCTTTAACCCTCTCATACTGGTTTGATTCTTGCATTCTTAAAATTATTTTCTGTGTTTTTGTAATGAGTGCTGTCTTGATCACAACTGTTCTCTGGTGATTGTGTGTTTTTTGTGTTACAAATTCTAATGCTGCTTGGGGTGGGCATTTTTATTTCTTCTTTTTTCACCTCATGGTGGGACAGTACACAACACATTCATACCTTTCACCAGCACTTGGGCAGTGCACACTGCTCGCCCATTCTCATTCTCAGCCACACAAGAGTACAAGCCTTCATCAGCACACACTGCATCCTGTACAATCAGCTGGGCCTGAACGCCATCAAACACAGTATTTCCATATGGGATTGCTTTATCTGAGAGAGAGAGAGAGAGAGAGAGAGAGAGAGAGAGAGAGAGAGAGAGAAACCATTAAAAGGATCCGTATAATGTGCAGGTGTGCATGTGTTACACACAGTAACAAGTTATATCCCCACTTCCTCTATATAAGAGTTCAGGGGGTTACCACAAACTTGATCATTTCCTCATGAAACTGATATTTGTCATGTACTTATTTACTGTATAAAGGAACAGGTGGTAATTTTCCCATCAATACTGTTCTTAAATGATCAGAATATAATAAATATTATCAGTAAACAATTTATTTATAACTTATTCATGTTATGATTGTGGTTGTCACCCTGTTTTATATAATAGACACACAGGCTTTACATTTACTGAAACCTTTAGAATTGTTTATATTTCTGCATAAATGTGTCCTGAAACATCATCAGATTTTCACACAGGTCCTAAAAGTAGAAAAAAGAACCCAAATAAACAAATCAAACAAAAATATTACACAGCCATTTGTTTATTAAGGAAAGTGATCCAATATTACATATCTGTGAGTGGCAAAAGTATGTGACTCTCTAGGATTAGCAGTTAATTTGAAGGTGAAATTAGAGTCAGGTGGTTTCAATTAATGGGATGACAATCAGGTGTGAATGAGCACCCTGTTTTATTTTAAGAACAAGGATCTATCAAAGTCTGATCTTCACAACACGTGTTTGTGGAAGTGTATCATGGCAAGAACAGCAGAGATTTCTGAGTTTCTCAGAAAAAGAGTTGTTGATGCTCATCAGGCTGGAAAAGGTGACAAAACCATCTGTAAAGAGTTTGGACTCCACTAATCCACAGTCAGATATTGTGTACAAATAGAAGAAATTTAAGGCCATTGTTACCCTTCCCAGGAGTGGTCGATCAACAAAGATCACGCCAAGAGCAAGACATGTAATAGTCCATGAGGTCACAAACTAACCCAGGGTAACTTCTTAGCAAATAAAGGCCTCAGTCACTTTGGCTAATGTTAATGTTCATGAATCCACCGAACATCAATGGTGTGGATGGCAGGGTTGCAATACGAAAGCCAATAATCTCCAAAAAGAACACTGCTGCCTGTCTGCAGTTTTCTAAAGACCACCATCAATGTTTTGTGGATGGATGAGACCAAAATAGAATTTTTGGTTTAAATGTGAAGTGCTATGTCTGGAGAAAGGAAAACAGTGCAATTCAAAGAGAACCCAAACACACAAGACGTTCTACCAAAGAATGGTTAAAGAAGAATAAAGTTAATGTTTTGGAAAGGACAAGTCAAAGTCCTGACCTTAATCCAATAGTAATACTGTGGAAGATCCTGACGCAAGTAGTTCATGCAAGGAAACCCACCAACATCCCAGAGATGAAGCTGTTCTGTACTGAGGAATGGGCTAAAATTCCTCCAAGCCATTGTGCAGGACTGATCAACCGTTACCAGAAACATTTAGTTGCAATTATTGTTTCATAAGGGGGTCAGAAACTGAAAGCAAAGGTTCACATACCTTTGCCAGTCATAGTTATGTAATATTGGATCATTTTCCTCAATAAATAAATGACCAAGTATAATATTTTTGTCTCATTTGTTTAATTGGCTTCTCTTTGTCTACTTTTAGAACTTGGGTGAAAATCTAATGATATTTTAAGTCATATTTATGCAGATATATAGAAAAGTCTTAAGGGTTCACAAACTTTTAAGCACCACTGTATATAGATAGATAGATATTATACAACAGCTACCAACTGGGTAGGGTGAATGCTAAGGGGCTGAGACATGTGGAGCCAGCCAACCACAACTTTTCGAATATAGAGTAACACACTCAGCTATCTACCCTCTTCTGCATCCATTAGTGTCACTGTGATTGACAGGGGAGACAGTAATGCAATTACTCCCACCCTGAGAGCATGGACAATTTTACCCTCTTGGCACCTAGCTATGGATGACCATGGTATCATCAAAATTTCAAACTTGCGAATGCTATAAATGAATCATATCACACAGTGATATCTTCTTTGTTTGTGTTAAGACAGACTTCCCATTGTAACATGATTAATATACAGTCAGATGTTTGGACATAGCTGCTCATAGAATAGTTTTCCCAATTCTTCTGCTATTTTAGAAGAATAGTGTAGGACAGTGGTTCCCAAACTTTTCCAGGGCAAGGCCCCCCAAATGGCATTAACATTTGACCGAGGCCCCCCTTTTACAAGATGTCTTTAAAACACATTAAAAATACAGACTTCTGAATATATCCCCCTTTTTTATTAATAATTACATCATACATCTTTACATTACATTAGGAATTATTTATATATATATATATATATATATATATATATATATATATATATATATATATATATATATATATATATATATATATATATATATATATATATATAAATATAAATCATGTATTTATTTTTCACAACAAATTGTTGAGCCCCCCCCCCAAGGGGACCACGGCCCCCACTTTGAAAACCACTGCTGTAGAAGATTAGAAGATTAACATGAAACAAAACATATGGAAATATGCAGTAAAACAAATGAAATCTATTTTATATTATATATTCTTAACAGTATTCCAGATAAAGCTTCGCACAAGCTTGACATCATTAAAGAGCTCCTTCATGAAGCTGGTTGAAAGGTTCCCACACAGGCAGAGAACCTTTGGCTGCTTCTTCTAAATTTGTTTGGAAAAAGTGAAAAATCCTTATAACGAAACACATTTTGATTCAGAAATTAACATTCATACGTTAACATCACTATTTACACAGTCGATTATTTTGTCTTAGGAACAAATTTCAACCATAAGCCTATATCAGAATGATCATCTCCAAAGTTTTGGCTGGTAAAGTACACAGACAACTTAAAGAAAAAAAAGAAAAGAAAAAAAAAAGAGCCACCACATATGACCAGAGCAGCTTCAATGTGCAAGAAGCTCTCATATGAATCAATGTCTATGTTGTAGTTAAAAACCTCACCAAGTCCAGGCAAGTGTAACCTCTCAGAGTAATTGATGTATGTTTTTCCTTTATACGGCTCTTGGACCACATATAGATTTAACTGTGGCTTTCTGACTATAGAGGGGGATCTCAACAGCAAAAAGCCCTAAACCTCGGTTTTCAAGGGTAAGCAGATAAAATCTGCACAATTGTGCATGACAAATTACACAAACAGACTTGGTCCAGATAAAAGGACACAAGATTAGGGGCTTGTGGGACACACGCACGCACGCACGCTCACACACACACACACACACACACACACACACACACACTTACTTTACTGTGCATAAAATGTTTGTTTTTTTGGTCTGCGCTCACTGCAGTTAGACTTTTAAATCATTTATAAATCCATGGCATCTAAATTTCATTTATTCTTAAACATAAAACAAAGTTCTAAAAAGAATAACAAAAACTCTCCCAACCTCAAAGGGTTAAAACATTACTCGTCTCATCTTGGTTTGTTTTCTCAGAAACCTGACATTCCATGATTTGTCTTACGCAGACCAACACATGGAGAGCAGTTCAACACTGTAAATAAACACATCCCATTGACTGGCGCACATATACATGTCCACCTGGGGATGGGCAGGCACCAGATATGCTAACCTGGCACAGAGCTAAGCTGAAGTTCTCACACACACACACACACACACACACACACACACACACACACACACACACACACACACACACGTGCGCAAGCATACACCCCTTTCATTTGTGCTTGGGATTCAGTTACGGTTTTTTCTTCTCTACACGCTGCAGCAGAAGCAGACATTCTTTTTTGAACACCTCCAGGAGATTTCAAATATTCTTAAAACCCCACTGAGTCTGTAGACGTGTAATGTTCGGAACTACTGAGATCGGATGTGAGAAGACTAGTATATACATAAAGTGGCACTGTTGCCCTCTGTTGGATAGAAAGTGTACTACATCATTAACCTTGAACTGTAAATACAGCTAATGGATCCCAAAATGAAAGCCATGTCCTATTGATATTTTTCCTTGGATTTTACACATGTGCTGTAACCTCTTACCATTGAGCAGCCAGGAGATTGTGGCTTGTGGCCTGGCCTCCACTGAGCACTGCAGACTGATGTTCTGTCCCTCTGTTATAGCACAGCCTTTTAGAGCACTGCTGAACACGGGAGCCCTCCCTTCTAAACACGGGCCCCCACACACACACACACACACACACACACACACACACACACACAATTATCAATGAAATCGAAAGCCAGACCATCAGATTCACCAGTAGGTGGCAGAATTGCTCTGATGCCTCTCAGAATCGAAACGTGAGGAAATAGCCACTGAAATAACTCCAAATATGAGATAAAACCTAGGCTCAATGTGAGATATGAAAATAAAACACATGAGCTAACTGAGGCATGTGGTCAGACTATGACCATATAAAGGCCTGGTTTCTTTTATCAAACAGCTCTCAAATAAAGCACACAGTGTGCACCTTTCACATCGGTTCTGCCGACTTTCCAGCCCTTACATTAAGATCTCATCCAATTTCTTTCTCAGACAATTTCATCGCAATTATTGCCGAGCAAGCAGCCATGTCTTTCTCTCTGTTATTCTCTCCATCCTTCTCAGAGAGACAGTCTAAGAGTTTATAGTCCAGTACACCAATCCAAAAACAATATACTTTCATATTTGAACTCCACCAAGGTTTAAACACACATGACCAGTGTTTAGTTATGCCCGTTATACTCCTGAGCCTACAGCTCATAGCATTTAAAGTGAAACGTAATACAGCATTATTCATTCGTTCATTCAGTCAGTCATCTTCAATAATCACTTTATCCTGGTCAGGGTAACAGTGGATCCAGAGCCTACCCTGGGAATACTGGACAAAGTGAGAACAAGGAGACGCAGACACACAAACACACAGACACAGACACACTCAGACATGCACAGACGCAGGGAAACACAAACACAGATGCATACACGCAAGAACACACACAGATAAATACACAGACACACGCACACACACCTAGGAGTACTTTAGAGTTACCAATCTTCCTAATGGCATGTTTTTTAGGAGGTGGGAGGAAACCCACATGGACAAGAGGAGAACTGAAGAACTCAACTGTACATTATCAGTCAGAAGTTCACACTTACTCTTTACAGTAAGAGTCCAGGTGCAGGTAGCTTTCCCCTGTCTGTTTGTAGCGGTGCAGCTGTACTGTCCTGCGTCTGTTTTCTGTACATTTTCCAAACAAAGCAGATGCAGACTGTCCTCCTGCTGAATGCTGATACCTGCTCTGAGTCTGAGCACAGTACCATCTTTAACCCAGCTCACAGTGGGCACCGGCCAACCAGACACTAAGGACACACGCACACACGCACAATAATAACCCGTGTGAACCATTTGATAAAACCCTCACTATTGCCTTTAATTTGGAATAATAAAAAAAAAACTGCATCAAAAACAAGCCAATAACTTTTTTGTTCAATTTAGGTCAAAGTGGCCTACTCGTTTTTTTATTTTATTTTTTACTAAAATATTATATATTTTATAATATGGAACGACACTAAAAATGGTTTTATTATGGCTCTGGTTTAATTTCCAGATTAGATATGTAAAATTAGCCTTGAAAACAATATGCTACAAAGAGTACATTTAGGCCATTCTGTCCTTAGCATAATGAGGTGAAGTGAAATGCCTGGCTTTGTGAATACGAAAGGCAAAAATAATCTTACTCACATGACCTAGATCTGTTATTTGTTTTCACTACATGAAGATATTGAATCTTTAACAATTGTTTTAAAAAGTGATAGTTTGAGTCATTGCTAGCTCATGTTTAAGGAGTGCAAACATTAACGCAATAGAAAACTGTAAGTCGTCCATGCTTACCTTGGCATCTGAATGTCACTTTAGTTCCTTGTGTGACCTCCTGGCTTTGAGGCTGTATTTCAAAGCTGGGCGGACTTCCCAGAACCTCAACTCGACTCTCTCTGGTCATCCTGTTCGTCTCTCTGCTGGACTCCACCACGCTCCTCCCAGAAGACCTTACTCCATCCGGATCTTTCTTCTGCACAACCTGCTCCTTCACCTTGGTGCTGGACTCAAAACTGCTTTTCCTGGCCTGTTGACTCCTAATGGTTATGGATGTAGTTGACCTTTGTTGACCTGCTAGTAGCCGCTCATCTTTTGATTCAATAGAGGTCTGTGGGGCTGACGTCACAGCGCTTTTCCGGACCTCGGGCGTGGTTGCTGGGCTGTCTTTGGCTGCTGTGGTGGTAGTGGGTGCCGTGTGGGTAAGTGTGGATGTTTTGGTGGATTTTTGATCATCGATGAGGCCGTTACTTTTATGCTCAACTGCAGTAGTGGCAGCCATCTTTGGGAGATCATTACTTGAAGATTTACTGCTGTTTGGAGAAAGATAAGCAACAGTCCAATGTAAAGTTAGATGAAGATATAATATAATAATAATAATAATAATAATAATAATAATAATAATATTTAGATTAATAAAATGTGAAGTTATTGTAAAATGTACTTACATGTTGACATCTGTGTCGGAACCTGAATGAAATGACGAAAAAAATGCAGTACAAGAACCCAAAAATTAGGCAATGTAAAGTAATATCATAGTAACATATAACTTTAAAAAAAATCTCATAAATGTGTAGCTTGGCTTGGTTTCTCACATTCAATTTGATACTACAATGGTTTCATACAGATAAAGGACAAGCTCGGTTACAAAATGCTTTTACCTTGAACAATGAGTTCTGTTGTAGCGGAGGCCTTGCCCGCACTGTTGGCCAGCAGGCAGGTGTACATCCCAGCATCCTCTGCTTGTGCAAAGCGGATCTCCAGGAAATGCAGCCCTGACCTCTCAAACATGCTGTAATGATCTGAACTCTGGAGCTCATCATCACCCTACAACAGCCCATACAGAGTGATAAATCACATAAGATGTCTTCCCCTCCTTCATTCTAAGGTTAGGTAGAGACGATGAAGTCTGCGTTTTTTTTTTGTTTTTTTTTTACCTTAAACCACTGGATCTGTGGTTGGGGACGTCCAGTAATCTTAACTGAGAACTTGCCAGTCTGACCAATTTTCAGGTAGAGGCGAGAAGGTTTGGTTACAAACTTTGGAGGACTTTCACCCCAGATGCTAGGTCTGTTCTCCACTGCAGGGAGCCCTAAGCGACCCCTAGAGTGAAAACATGACAACGCCACAGAAGCAAAATCATTAGTGATTTCCATACAGACGCTGTCTGTTGGCTATTTTAATTATAGCAATAGCTAGCAATGGAGTCTGGAAATTTGATTACCTGTTATTAAATTGATTACATGTTATAATGCAAGTGTAGTAGTATGTACTGTACGAGAGTGACATCATAAGGAATTAATTATGACAGGGTGTGTTGTTATGGGAAAATAATCATGGTGGTATAATGCCATCCTGAAGTTATTATTAAAGAATCTTATATTGTACTTTTTATCTATTTAAAATTAAATTTAAATGCTGTGAAATGTCCATGAGACAAGTTAGACATGAGACATCACTAACCTCTCTTTTTCAAAGACATAAAAAATATATATTTTTTAAAAAGTAGCTTGTCATATTAGCGACAACCCAGGTAAGGCAGAGACCTCCATCTTGAAGCCTCTCTCATATCAAAAAACCTTGCAGCTTTACCTCTGACTGTTGCAAAGTACTGACATGGGAGACTCCTTCAATAGATATCGAAATGAACATCTCCTCACAGAATACTTTATACTTTTTAAAGAATTTTTAAAAAATGTATATGTGGAGCATCCACCACACAAGCCTCTGTGTCAGTTGTTACTATAGAAACGATAACGTATTTGAACAAGTGGAACAATATAAACCTGAGCTGCCTTGCAGCCAGCACTACGGTGAAAGCTGCTTTTATGTAAAATAAACAAACATCTTCTAACCAATCAGATTTGAGGATTCATTTGAGGACATGCTGCCCACCTCTGTGATCTGAACACATGAGTAGATCTTTGAGAGGTCCATTACTCCTAGCAACTTTGTCCTATATATACACACACACATAGATGATGCCACACCTTATGGCTTGCACATGCCCTTGCCCATTTTATGCATGCAAACTGATGGCCCTACAGGGCCATCACAGTCAGCTGACTTTAACCCCCCAAAAAAATATCTGGTGGGATTTGAAGAAGGCACCTGCAGCAGGCAAACCCAAGAATATTACTGAACTGGAGGCCATTGCTCATGAGGAATGGGCTAAAATTCCACACTACCAGAAGCTGGTGTCTGGCTGTGCCTCTCATTTGCAGCAGGTCATAACAGCAAAAGTGTGCTCTACTAAGTACTAAAGATGCTTGCCATGAAGGGGTTGAAAAATTTTGAAACTGGAGAAGTCATTCTAAGTTGCATTTTCAGTTGAATTTGGGGAAACTAAATTAAATGAAAAGTAAATTTTGACAATAAACTTGATTTGCAAAGGGGGTTGAATAATTTTGATTGTATATGCATTTATTTATATATATATATATATATATATATATATATATATATATATATATATATATATATATATATATATATATATATATATATATATAATTTAAAAAGTATAGTACATTTTCCTGGTACAGTCAGTATTGTTGTATTTGTTTAGTATTTTTGTAATAAATTTCAGCAATATTTTACTTATGTTTCATTCGCTAATTCGCTATCGATTTTAAAAACTATAGGTACTTTTATCGGTTATCGGCAAGTACTGCACAACTTAATTATCGGTATCCGTAAAATCCACTATCGGTCGACCCCTCCATGTCACTGCACAATTCATACAGTTAAATATGCTAAACTTCCTTTGACCTTTCACAGCATGTCATCATATAGGATTGAAAAGTCTTCTAACAAAAGTAATAAGGTGATTTTCTCATGCAATGAAAACAGCCTGTATACTAAAGCAAAACGCCAAAACTCAGTATGAACTTTCAGTCTCTATTCACATGCAAAATACTTTTCAAATGGAATACAAATGCAAACCACACATGCTTACAATATATACAAAAAACTGAATCCTTACCCTGGTTTACTGGCAGAGGGAAGACTGTATTTCTTGACTGCATTCTCTGTGTGATGGAGGAAAAATATCAATTGCATAGAAAACAGACATGCACAGACACACACGTGCCTCAGCAGTGAGGTTTCCTCTTTAACTCATTACCATCTTTCCCAACGTGACCTCAAGAGCACTGTTTGTGCTACCAGTTACAGAAGGCATGCATCACCCCGTAATGCTTCCCATTGCATTCAGTACATCCAAGGAGCTTCAGTGTTTATGGTTTATAAGTGAATACAGATGTTTGTAGTGAACGCCATGCTTATGTTTACACTGATGCAGGGTATAAACTGCTGTGCCATACATCGATTTCATGCCTAATGTAATGTAAAGTCAGTATGAAGAGCATTATTTTGGCGTAAGCACAGTCACAGCTGGTGGATTATTTGTACTGGAATGTGAATGTGAATACAGGAGGATGTGGAAGAACAAGATGATCTCCGTGGAGGAACAAGAATGCTCAAGCAAGTCCTCAAGCAGGAAAGACAGAAATGTTGGTTTTGCAAATTTGCCATTTCCTTTCGACAATTTTCTTCTGTAATTATGGTTCACTGACTAATCTGTCAATGGCAGACTTGAGACACTAGTACTGAATACCATGTGCACACAGACATTGGAATTTAGAATCCAAATATCTGAATATTTATGTTCCTGGACATTGGGGTATGCAAATATGATGGGTCAGTTAAGGCAAAGTCTGTAGCAGCCATAATTTCTAAGTAATGAGATACAAAATGTCCAGTTGCTTATTAATAATTTTTGGTATATAGTGCAGAGTCATGTAGCAAAGTAAGAGTTTAGTGAAGGATAATATGTTCTGTCATCAGGCCTTGCATTAGATAAAATAAAATGATTAAAGCTTGGGAATCTGGCCAACATGGTTTCACCTGACTTAGTGTGGAAATTCATTAGCCTGACTGTTCTTGGAAAACACTCAGGGATACCTTGATGGTATGAATGCTATTCATCCAAAAAAAGGTTCACATACATAAGCTGACCAAAGCAGCACTAGGGCCTAACATTGTTCATGTAGTTAGTAAACAAACTAAATGATTTTAGCTTTCTTTCTGTAGTAACTCCCTAAAGGGTTTTAGGTAGACTTATATGAGCAGGAGGATGTTTTTGATGGAAACTACAAAGCACTGAGTAAGGGTGTCTCCTAAATACTACAAATGCAAGTGCAAAAATGTCAGGTGGCTTCATTAGTCTTTGACTAGGTTAAGGAACTTAACACATAATAGGGAAAAAAACCAACACAAACATAATATAATTCTAGTGAGCATTAGAACTCTATTTGTATAAAATCAAATTAAGTCAATAATGTACCTTCCACAATGATGTCTACAGTAATCTGTCGAGTTCCTGCATCGTTTATAGCCTCACAGGTGTAACGTCCTGCATCGTCTTCTTGGACTCCTTCAACCACCAGACTAAAGGTTCCACGTGCACTCTGTTCCATAGAGTATCGGCCACCAGCAATCACAGCTTTGCCATTCCTGAACCAACATACCTGCGGTTCTGGAGAACCACGCACCTTTAGAAACACAGAAAGAGTCAGTACACACACAAACACACAAAGACGCGCAAATAAGGTTTGATTTATTTATTTATTTTTAAGCGCAAAACTAAACATTAGACATTAACAAAGAATCATGGACAGGAACAAGATTTTATTACAGTAAGAGACTTTACAGTTCATACACAGGAAACTGTTGGGTGTGTGAACAGCCTGCATGTGAGGGCCATAATTAAAACAGTGCAGCTGGAAAGACAGTACTGATGCAAACATAATAAGCTCTCGGCCCACACTGACCCAGGGCACAGTACAAAGGCTCAGTTCCACTCCGATAGTGATAAGAGCAGCTTTCATCATTAACCACCAAGTTACTGATTATCAACACCAGCACACTCGCTGAGGGAGAGTTCCCAGTCTCCGCTTCCCACTCAGTTTCCTGATTCCTGTGCATCCTGATGGTAGTGAAACACTCTGTCCTTCAAATTCTTTCCCATTAGCACAGTCTCTAATTACTTTCCTTCTTTTCACCATTCTGCATCCTTTTATAATCCCCCAACATGCCAGTAATTCTGAACGATGCCAATATAAATCTTCTGGCTTCCAAAGAATCTTCTGCATGCGACCTTACCCCTTTGTTGTCAAACTGGTTGATCAGTAAAACAAACACTAGGAAAACACCAGTATGTTATCTGTTGCCCAGGACAATAATAAGCCTTCACCATGTCTTTAGAGTAAAATTCGTTAAGTATTTTAGTGACTCACGTTAGTTTTATGCAACTTCCCAAATCTCACTCCTGCATGTCTCTGAACGCTATCAAGCATTACAAATCAGATGGCCACAGCTAATAAGACATCTTCTGAACAGTCTCCTTCTTAGTCTCTCTACTTGTGGCATGCCAAAGTCTCATCTCGTGGCAGCCTTGAATATTGGCCCAACCTTCCATTTTTGAAAAAGTACCATGAAAAGCATATGAACAAAAACTGCTTTACTCACTTTGGAAACCAATACACAGTCACAGCACAGGCTCATTTCCAACAAGTGACTGAAGACAGAGAGAAGTACAAAGCTGACTCCAGCTGCTACGAATTTCAGATTGAAAATACAAATTAATATGGCTTGACAGCTTGTAGACAACAGAATGATACCAGATGGCCTTCAAAATCCCACAAAAAAGTTTAAAGAAATGAGGAAAAAAAACCCCATTGTTACATAAAATTGTGAAACTTTCAGTTCAAAAGAGGACATTTTTATGTGCTGTTCTGTGGGTAAGAAAACAAAATCATCTGTTACCTCACTGAGATAAGCCTAGGTTCTCCTCGGATTTGCCCAAAAATAGCAATATTAGGTCTGAATTCTTTATTAAACCATAGTGGCAGTGGTATTTCCTCAGTGTGCTTGCTTAACAGCTCTCCTCTTTCTCTCTCTGTGGACCCAGCTCAGACTAAGACCTTGAGTCAGAGACTGTGGTCAAACACTATACCTCAAGAATCCTGAATCACTGAGAACCAGCAATACACCCCCCCCCAAAAAAAGAGGGGGAATAGGCTTGTTTACTTAAAGACCGTCCTTTCTTCCCATTTTTCTATCACATGACCAGACAGAAGCAATGCTACAGACTGAGGGCGAGAGCAGGCATAAAACTACTGCTGTCAAAAGAGAGGAGGCTGCAAGCACACTGCTGAGATTTATCTAAAGTGTACAATTTAAAACTAACACAAATGCATTTTTGTTTTAAATTGAGATTTTAACTGATCCCTTAATCAAATCTATGGCAAATGTGTGTACATATATAACAACAAAAAAGGAGTTCCATCAAAATCACATTCTTTCAGGATGTTTTTTTTTTTGGTGAACAATTGCACTCAAATACAATTGAAATTAGTTTTCTGTGACAAGATGTTTATTAAGCATTTTTTGGAAGGAGTCTCACTTTATAAATTTTTTTTTAAATAAAAAATTCAGGGGTAATGCCATAACTTTAGCTTTTCCACCAGAAAGTCTTCAGGCCAGAGGTCTTTGAGTTTTGCAAAATGTCATGTGTGTCTGTGCATGTCTGTTTTCTATGCAACATGTCAAGCCGTGTTTTTTATTTTATTAACTTCAATAGAGAGAAAAAAGAGAAAGGCTGGTGAGGGAACTGCTGTTTAGAGGTTATATAGGAACTCTCGTTTTGCAGATGTTCTACAACATTAAATATAACAATAAATTGAAGAGAAACAAAAAGAGAGAAACAAAACACTTTTGAATTTGCTGTTATAGGAAAATAATTAATTTTTGGGGTGTTAACAGAACAACATTCCTTCATGGATTATTTTCCTATAACAACATGCCCCATTGTGTTTTATTCCTTATATTATATATAATTAGAGATTATTCCGACAATTCACTTCAAAAATGTTTCAAATGTCTGAGATAAATCAGAATGAGCTTGTGCTTAGGTATGCGAGAATTTATTTTGAAGTTGCCTTTTGTACAAACCTTTCTTTTTTACTGTTTTTAGTGTGGAGGGGGCAACAATAGTGAAACGAGGCCACGTTATAGATAATATAGCATTTTAACACTTCAGTTTTGTTGTTCACAATAAATACACTAACAAACAAAACACCTCTCAAACACATTCTATAAAACTTTTCATTCTGTTCATAAAAAGGGCTGTGATGTCATTGTTTAACTCAGTGAACAGAACCTGATGTTACTGTTTTTGTTATTGCAGTTTCCTTGCATTGCTCTCACTGTCAAGACCTAAAAAAAATAAATAAATGGAAAAGACAAAATGATGGGTGTTAATCCTAAGAGAGAGGTCTTCTGCTGGGAGACTATGTTCAAAAAGAAAAATTAGGGAGAATTTTTAAAATCTGCCAAGTGGAATTAATTAATTAATAGTATCTGTGGCTGCCCAGCACTTCAATGGTAAAAACATCTGGCCTATCGTTGGGATATTTCATGCCCATCATCTCAGAAGAAGCAGCTTCTTAGATGGTCAGCTGTCACGCGATAAGATGGCAAGAACTAACTAGTGGGTGGCAACAAACTGGACTGAAGTAAACAAACTAATTAATATCCAATTCTACTACAAGGAAGAGAGAGGAGACTAGAGGAGAGGAGAAAGAAATCCCTCACATATGCTTCCAATAAGCTCCCCTCCTGTCAGGTTTTTTTTTTCTTTCCCCAAACAGCATACCTTGCAGTATTTCTTACAGCAACACTTCTCCATATAGTCCCCATACTAGAGCTACATATATTATATAACATGTTATTGCCTTTAACTAGCAAATAAGAAGAGTAACAAGCAAATAAGAAGAGTACAGGGAAGGAGAGGACATGCCATGTCAGGACAGGAAGATAAATGACATGAAACGCTCCCATGCCGCCTTGCTTATTAGAAGAAGAATTCCTTAATATTGGAATAATGACCTCAATTAATAATGGGTCTCGAAGGCTATGCAGCATTAAAGCAACACCCAAGTTGTATTCACACTGCCATACAAATTTTTGCTGTAATTTGAGACTATAAACGATGTGGCAAAGGACTCAGACAATATGGCCTCTGTAGTCAAATAGGCAGGTTAATAAAATAAAAACATGACACGGTATTTTTAATATGTATCGGGTCTCATTTTCAGACCTGTCTATCAGAAAGTGTAGCACAGGGGACAGCTAGCCTAATCCTATTTATTTCATACTACACTCTCATAACCAATTATATATAGCAGGCCTCGATTACAATTGGCCTTAATGGCCATGTGTATTAAAGGAGCATTTATTTATTTAAAAAAAAAAACACACACACAACCTAAAATGCATACACACCTCCTCACTCACTTATTTTCAGTAAGCACTGTATCCTGATCAGGAACATGGTGGATCCAGAGCCTATCCCAGAAACACTGGGCATGAGGTGGGAATAGACCCACGATGTCCATTGCAGAACATCATGCACACATACGTTCACAACTTACTGGCATGTTTTTGGGACATTGGAGGAAAACCAGAGAACTGAGAGGAAACCCATGTAAATACGGGGAGAATGTGCAGAGAAACACCACACAGACAGTAAACAGAGTTCAGTATGATTGCTCTAATATTGAGACTCCGGCTGCCAAAAACAATTGGTGTATGGTAAATGACAATACACAGCGAGAGATAATATGGTCATTGTAGTCAAATGTTGGCCACTGTGATAAAATCAAAAAATATGTGCAGAGTATCTAAATTCAACTCCAGCATGTTCTCTTTAGAGCAAAAGCCTGCCAAAGAAATGCTACTGTAACTTTTTGGAGTCGAGACAACACGCTACACCACATTCTTGTGGAAAGTTGTGAATTTTAGCGCTACACTTTCTCACAGACTTTTCTCCTCAGGATGTCTTACCTGTAATGTCTAAAGTCTTAAAACTTTCTTCTTGAATTTAAGCAACACGAGATTGTGTTACTATCAGACTCTTTCTTTTCCTATTATTTCACTCTGTTTTGGGTTCCGTCTTTTTATTGCAGGACACAGAATAGGGTGACAAACATGAGCTTTTTACAGTGGTCCCAATGAGCTGCAGTACATAATGAAGGACTGGCAGCGGTGAGGAATTTACCAACATTTCCTTTGAGTAACTAATGTTTCCTATTTTTGGAAATGTATGGTATCCTTGAGCCATTCTTTTTCACACTCACTTTTTTTATTTTTTTTATTTTTTTGTGTGTACACATTCTCCCGTGCCTCTCAGGAACTCATACATATTGGAGTAGAGACAGAGAGCAACTGTGTGCATGTGTGTCTTGACTAATGTTACCAGAGAGCGCTAGATCACAGTCCAACATGTTCTCCAACACCAATTGTTCTTATGAGGACCGTGGAACGTCTCTGCACTCAATTCTATAAATCAGATAAAAGAAAATGTGGTGAGTGAGTGAATGAGAGAGATTTTAGTTGCATATCGTGGTAAACCTCTTCAGATACTCCTTTGGGTGAACTGCCATGGAACCGACAAACCAAACAAACTTTTTCTTCCTCCACCAAATCCTCTTGCTGCTACCTGATTAGACTTTAAATGTAATTTAAAGTATGTAATAATGCATTATAATTTATTTATTTATTTTTTTTTAAACCCCGATTCATTCAGAACATTCCTGTTGAGGAATTCCTTCCACATCAAATCTGTTGTAAAAGTTAGAATAAAACCCTGGCCTTGAAACGGAGACATCTGGCTACCCACTGATCATCAAAGCAAACAGGCTAAATGGATGATTTGGGCTGCAAAAAGAAGGAGAGAAAAATAAAAAACAGGAGGATGGCAGGAAAGCAAGAGTCATAAGACTAAAGTATTTTAATCTCGATCAGGACTTACACTCAGACCCGTCTTTCAGAACGAGTAACACGGATGATGTTTAATGTTTACCAGGCCTACATTATATTACACTTTCACACACTCCTTGGCTACAAATGCTCTCAAGACACTCATAAGTTCCTGTCAAAATGACAGCACATCAGAATTCAGCTAGCATTGGATCCAGGCCTTAGTCTGCAGTGAGGTTCAGCCATTTTAGGCTGGATAATACTGATGTAAGACTGAGCAATGCTGCTTCAGCAGCTGTCAAGCTGACTGATTACACAGAAACTCCTGCCAGTGAGGGTACACTGGGGTGTTTTCTCAGTCCATCTGCAAAACTGCACAACAGCAGGAGCTGAGGAACTTTTCAAAAAAGAAGCCTCTGGATTCTTCAGTGTTGTTTTTGGTCGGATTTACAGCCTGAGACTGTCTGCTGGGAGTAGACGTAGACACCATTCACTTTCTAAGCTTGAAAATGATATTGGATTTGTCCAGACTACTGATGGGGCAAAACAGAAGACTAGGCCTGAAACTGTGTCTGTCTGCTTAATTTCCTCTCAAACTTTCCATGCACCAGACAACAGTTATGAATTGCTCTTCTGCAGCTGTACTGTTATAACAGAACTGAAAGGCACCATGGTACAGAGCATTGACATATGCTCACTATTGTGCCAAGTAAGGTTTCGAGTAGTATCAAGTTAGGTTTAAGACACTATAAAACATGAGTGTTCTTTCTTTTAAAAGCAACAGTATGCACCATGGTCAGTGTAAATCAAAAATTCTTTAATAACAAGAAAATGTTTCAGGTAAATTTCAGGTAAAAACAATTTCATAATTTATAAAATAAACAGAATTTTTTTTAAAAAACCTTCATACTTCGGAAACTCTACTAAATCATTCAATCTCATTTAGTAGTTGTTCAAAGACATTAACGTTTAGTACTAATTTTGGCACATCCATGTTTTACTCATTTATTCATTCATTCATCTTCACGAACCACTTTATGCTGGTCAGGATGGCAGTGGGTCCAGATCTCACGAACACTGGACAGGAGACAGGAATACACTCTAGATCGGACAAGTCCATGCACACATTCATACATGTGGACAATTTAGTGTATCCAATGTACGTTTCAGATTGTCATTTAGGAGGTTAGTAAGTTACAGTTACATTGCGCTTTTCTAGACACTCAAAGCGCTTTATATAGTAAAACTGGGGGGGGTCTCCTCAATCACCACTAGTGTGTAGCATCCACCTGGATGATGCGACGGCAGCCGTAGTGCACCAGAACGTCCACCACACAGGAGCTATTAGTGGAGAGGAGAGTGATGTAGCCATTTCAGAGATAGGGATTATGATGAAGAGCCAATGGGCGAATTTCACCAGGACACCATGGTTATACCCGTACTATTTTACTATAAGTGTCCTGGGATTTTTAATGACCACAGAGTGTCAGGTCCTCGGTTTAACGTTTCATCCAAAAGACGATGCTGTTTCAGTGTCCCGGTCATTATATTGGGGCACTTGGCCCCACACAGACCACAAGGTGAGTGACCCCTGCTGGCCTCTCTAATACCACTTGCAGCAGCAACCTTTGTTTTCCCTAGGAGGTCTCCCATCCTGGTACTGGCCAGCCTCAACCCTGCTTAGCTTCAGTGGGAAACAAGGTGAGAACTGCAGGGAGATATGGCCCTGGCAGACATGGGGGGGAACATGCAAACACCACACAGACAGTAACCAGAACTCTGGATCGAACCAGGGTCCCTGGAGCTGTGAGGAGATACTGCCATCCATTGTTCCACTGTACCACCTAATACATATTTTACATGGTGAATAAACCCAATTTCATATGAGGATTTCCTTAACATATAAAACATACAGCCTTTCTTCAAAAATAAGGAGTACTTGAATAAAGAGTGAAAAAAAAAATAATCGCCCTCTACTTCACAGATACATGGCCATATACTTTCAGTAAAGCGAAAGCAGAGCAGAGTACACATTTCTAATCAGAACCTCTCCTTTTCATCTTGGATCTTTATCTGTTCCCTAAGGAAAGAGCTCCTGCTGTCCAAGTCCAGTGGTGCCTGCTTTCCACTTCTCAGGCTTATAGAAAGGCCAGATGAGCAGCTGCTGCACTCTTAAATAAATGATAAATGTGAGAGAGCTTGGGTGTAAATCAACAAAAGAAACAGTAGTAGGTGTAGCAGGTTGAATAAACCATAGATCCATTGGATTTGCTACAGCTATTTCAGATGACTGGATGTTCACAGTGCAGGAAATGGATATCCAGACATTTCCAACATTGCTAACAAGTAAATCCTAGCAAGCAGAGAGAATTTTACAACAAAAACCCATAGTGTATCACACTAGACAAGACTAATGCTAATGCTCAATGCAAACATCATAAATAATAAATGCAGTCCTGCTGGCATGTGATTTTGGAGAGACTATAATTATTTATTTAGATTTTTCCCAGATGTGCACCAAGTGACAGTAAGAAAAACACAAGGCCAAACTTGAAGTGGTTTGACCACTACTAAGTGAATCAGTTTTTGGTCTGGTTTCAACTAGTTTGGTCTGACTGCTGCTTTATCTGAGAAAATAGAAAGGTGTAGCTTTCAAGTGGCTCCAGAAGAAGATTAACTAAGCTATGCAAGGTCTTCTTGAGTTATTTTGGCTGTATGTTTTGGGTCATTAAATTGGATTTAAATATATTAAATAACAAAAAAAATAAAAAATAAATTTTTTTAAAAAATGTCCAAATAACTGGATTACACCACAGCAGTGACTGGTCAAAAGGTTTTGATTAATTTTCTGTAACCGCATGGCTCTGACAGATTTAATATGTGCTGTTATTTAAAATAAATAAATAGATAAATAAAATTTTCGATATATTGAAGGTTTCTGTAAGGATATGTTTATTTAACATTTATGGAACAAGTTGAGTGTCAGTGCTTTGTAACACTCCATAAGTTTTCTGTCACTGGAGAGTGTTCTAGATAGGGGACTTTGCGCTTTCCAGTTTGTCGGCTGTGGGTTTTTTGCCCAGTTTACAGTTTTACATGGGACCATCCCGTCCAAAATTTTACACCCTCTGGCTCTTAACGTAGCGTGTTGCCTTCTTGAGAATCAATGAAACGTTTGCACATTTTGCAATAGTTGTGTACGAGTCCCCCGTTGTCTGAAATGTGAAAAGATGAATCTCAAAATCATAGTCACTGTTGGAAAAGCAAAAAAATGTGCAGGCCTGGAGGATTTTTTTAGGCAGTTTAACTGCTCAGGACAACTAAGGAATTCATACAAAACATACCAGTCACTGATCATCCAGGCAACAACACACAGGATTAAGAATAAAGGAGTATGTAAACTTTTGAACTGGTTTATCTGTGTAAATTCAGTTATTATTGTGTCTTGTGGACAATATGTATACATTTGTTACATGAAATAGCTTATTCAGGGCAGTACTAAATAATGTAATAATAATAATAATAATAATAATAATAATAATAATAAATGTTATTTTTATGATCCCTCTTTAAAAATAAAAAAAAAAAGCAACATTTTGCAGATTTTGCATAGCATATGGAAACTTATGACCTCAACTATAGCTACTATAACGTAAGGTAACAGAAACTAGCTTAACTTGTGGATGATTCACAACATTAATATAACTGTAAACCATTAAATGCATGACTTCTCATTCATTAATATATTTTTTAAAATGTACTTGCTGGCAAATTGCTATGGTATAAGGGAAATAAAACATGACCCGGTATGCTGTTATTTGGAAAATAAATAAACAACAATGTGGTGTGATGTGTTAACGAAAAGTACTTCAAATGTTCATGAAGATTATCATCATGAGGTGGAATATTTGCATCACGTGTGCTGCTATAAAAACAAAACTTTTTAGCAGTGCTTCAGGATTCTGTGATTGATTCCCAACAGACTGAGCTGCACTTTGTGCTAGAAGTTTCAACGTTATTAAAAGGCACAGGTTTTGCCAGCGTCTCCTGCAGTGTGAGCTCACTCTGTGTGTCTGTAAGGCTTTCTCTCTGGATGCTTTCTGGCAAAACGTCTGAGAAGTGAAGACAAGAGAAGTCCAGGTCTCTCCCCCTTCACTCTTAGCTCCCACAGACTCTGTCTGTCTGCCTGAACTGTACACACAGGCAGCTTCTGCAGACGCTTTTATTATTACAATATCCTCTGTGTTTATCCACACAGTGTGAGAGGGAGACAGCAAAGAAGTGTCCCAAATCCACCTCATCCTGCACCTCTATATGACCAACTTTCTGAAGCTAATAAACTGAAGATTTCTGTTAAGATTTTACAAAAAAAGCCATATTAAATAAATAAAAAATAAATAAATAATATAAAATAATAAAAGTATGGTTCTCGCTCTCTTTTTTTTTTTTATTAACTTGAGCATTGTAGTGAAAGATGAGGGTTGGAATAGAGAAATATTTCACATTATCAGCTACATGCTTTAATTTGTGTGGATGGTGAGGATATTCCTTGAAGATATACCATCAACATTTTAGTAACACTTACTTTGCCAGCCTTTTGTCGCTCCATCCCAACTTTTTTGAGATGTGTTGGGGCCATCAAATTCAAAATTACCTTTTTTTTTTTCTTAAAATCTTACATTTACCCAGTTTAAACATTTGATATGTTTTCTATGTTCTATTGTGAATAACATATGGGTTTATGAGCTTTGCAAATCACTGCATTCTGGTTTTATTTACATTTTACACAGCATCCCAACCTTGGAATTCGGGTCGTAATGCTGACGTCTGACATCTCTCTCTAAGAGGAGTCTGAAAATTCCAGGATTGGAAAAGCCAACTAGCTGTGAATTACAAAACTATAAAACTTAAAATGCTTTTTTTGTTTTTTTTTTAGCCAAATGTATTCTGTCCACTTAAAACAGAAAAAGCAGGAAACTGCATTCATGTCTTCGCATTTGAGCAAATTACAACCTGAGAGTTAGTGTCTGTATGAACGCTATACTAGGTTTGCTTATTTAAAAGGACATCTTGGTTTTTTTGTTTGGTTTTTCCACTCAGATTTGCGTTCATATCAAGTTCGAGAAATGTTTGACATTTGATGCTTTCATGACATTTGATGACAGTCTTGATATTTTCTTATTACTAATGCAATAAAACAGACTTTAGTAGACTCAGAATTTTGGCTCCGATTGATCCTATTAGAGCAGCTTTGAGGCAACTTTACTTGTCTCTTTTGCACTTGTAGCTGAACAAAGCCAATGAACATGAGGAGTACTGAATGATATTTAATAATGCTAGAATTATGAAGTGTATGGCTCGGTGGAGTTGTACCTTGCCCTCAAGTCGAGCAGTGCCTCCTTGAGAGACGCGGGCATTGCGGGGAGGAAGGGTGAATGTCGGAGCTTCGTTACTGACAGAGACCTTCCCCAAAGTCAGCCTGGTCTTTGACATGGGAGAACTCGTCACCAACCGCACATCTCCCATAATTCTGCAAGTAAACGAAAAACAATAGAGTTGCATCATGGATCTACTGGAGTGTAAAGTTGTAAAAGTGATTTTGAGGAAAATACAGTTAAAAGACACCCGTTCACACACTTATTCACACCTATGGGCAATGTTGTGCAGCCGGTTCACCCAAACGAACACAACACACAAAACTCCGCACATACAATAACCCGAGCTCAGGATGTAATCTGGACCCACTGCACCACCACGCCACCCAGTGCACAAGATGTTTATGTAATGTTGGTTCTAGCATGTCAGTGTGTTCTTACATGTCCAGTGTGTATTAAATCTTGTTGCCTACTGTACGTGTTCTCTTGAGCACTTCCCTTTTCCATTCATTACTAAAGAGGAAGCTACTTTCAAGTTTATAGTTTAATTCCGCTCGCTTACCTACTTTGGATTTTATAGTTACATAAAAAATTAAAACTACAAACAGTTAAGGACAATGTTGGACTCTGAGCTCTAACGATGCTACTTAATCCACTGCTTTCATAGTGAAAGGGTGAAGTTGGCTACAAATGGGCATATTTGTTTAGTTCTGCAGCTTATAAAAACATAAGGTAATACACCTTTTTTTTTTGCGACTACGCAATAGCTTATTTTTAAAATTTGGAAACAGTCAACATTCCACACAAGTGAAACCTTCAGATAATGGCCCCAGTATAACTTTCTCTACCAAGTGAATTTATGACTTTATTCCACCTACCTTTAGATTTCAATTTAAAATCTAAATAAGATCTAAATTTAGATATTTTTAATCATGGCCTATAATCTGACTGAAATTTTACATAGACTGCTCACATGACCATTTGTTAAACCTTCTTATTCACATACACAGCTCACTACCATATATGTACATTTTCACTGTAAAGTTCAGAGCAGCCATGTGAGCCCTTAACCAATCTAACATACACACACACACCCTACTCAAACTTTCTGTAGGTGTTATCAGCTTGCTAACAGTGTTGAGATTCCATCAAGGAGTCAAATTTAAAAATATTGTCAAAAATTTAAAATACTGTCAAAGTGAATATGCTTCCAGTGTGATAAACTGTTTCAGCCCATATTCTTCTGTGATAGTGATCAAAAGTTCAGAGAGCCACTGAGGGACCTTAAACGAGTCCATTATCTGCCACTGTTATACTTGAATTTTATCTCAGCTGTAAGTCACTTGAATAACAACTCTAAATATGCTATAAAATAAAAAAATAATTAGCTACAGATTTTAAATCAAGAATGACTGTGGCCATTTAAGTCATTTCACTTTATTTTGTCCAATGTAAGCAATCTCAACACACCCAGGGATTTACTGATTAAAATAAAATAAATCAGACACCCAAGTAAACATGAACACTTCCAAATTCCTGCCACTAAATGGAAAGTTTCTGGGAGGTCAGCCAACCAGATCAAGGTTATAAATCATGCATAAAACATAAAATTATAATCACAAAATCAAAATCCTGATTTCTACTTTAGCCAGATAAAATATAAAAAAAAACACAAACAGCCTTTTGATCAACAAGTATAACATACAGACATCTCTTTTTGTTTTGCAGGTTCATTTATCTAGTAGCACTTTTTCCTGTATAACAAGAGTTATCATCACAAAGCAGCTTTCCATAATAATTGGCACCCTCTAGGTCACCAACCTTCTTCCTTGAGATCTCTCCCCCTTCGGGTTTCATCTCCAACCAAAATCTAACACGCCTGTTTTAGGTGATCAAGAACTTCTTTAGGAAATGATCAGATGGATAGATGGGCACGATTTTGGTTGAAGCTAAAGTCTTCAGGAAGGTAGATCTCCAGGAACAGTGTTGGTGACCAGTGCTATGGAGAATACTCAAAAATACATGTAGATGTTTAGCTTTATGCAACACAAAACTTTACATTTTAACTGAAATCTTTTCTCCAAAGCACTGGTTCAGAATTACACGTGTGCGATTTTATACTTGGCCAAAGCCAAACAGATTTTCTAAAGAAATTTCTAAAACAACTTTTACATTTCTCTATTTTTTTTCCTCTAGGATAACAATGTGTTTGCATTTATTCTTTATAAATATTCTTTTGGGTACCAAATATTTTTTTTCCATGTTTTTAAGAGAAGATACCTGCATTATATATTTATTTCTGTTAGAAGAAAAGCATTTCCTCCAAGTGAAAGGAAATTTTGAATCAGTGTGTATTTTATACATATTTCTTTGGTACTTTATGTGATGTGTAGGTCTTTTTTTTTTTGTTTTATGTAGCACGATGGTCCTGGAGGAACGTTGTTTCGTTTCACTGTGTACTGTACCAGCTGCATATGGTTGATATGACAATAAAAAGCCACTTGACTTGCTCACAAATTTAAAAGGCATCAGTAATTCTGGAGTTGACTGTATGCTGGCCTGTTGCCCTCATCTCCTCTGTTTAAGTCATTACAGTGCTGCAGTATATAAAGCAAGCATTAACACCACATAATGAAACTACAAATGAATACAACACAGTTGTATAAAACACATGAAAATAAAAGTCAATGATAAAATGCACATACAATGCTCAAACCACAGGCATTTATTATCTTTGGGGCTGAAAGTCCAGCACCAGTGCTGCTTTATGTCATGCTTTGCTTGACCTCACTACAGTGAGAGATTAGGAGGTACATGAGGGTGTTTCATACTAAGCTGGAAAAGCCCTTATAAACGCTCACAAACTCGTTTCGCTTGGTCTAGTGACTTTGAGCATTCTAACCTTGATTAAAAGTGAAAAACATCAACATAAAGCAGTACAGAAGAGCAGCATGCATGGAAGGAATGCACTGGCTACTAAGCACTCCACAAATAGCGTAAATACTGCTGGATATTTGATGCAGAACACTTTCCTTCCTCCCCCATCTATCTTCTCTATATCTCCTTAGATTCATTTCTCCTCCCACGATGATTTATTTTTCTCATCTCACTTCACGTCCATCCTTATTGTGGAGCTTTAAAGTTTCTCCAAGTGGTCCTATCAGTTTCTCAATAAGGTAAGCATTGCCTGGACGGACTGGATGCAGCAACATTCTGTACAAGCCACTTGGACAGTAGTCTGACTGCAAGGCAAAATCACAGGTTTATATTAATGTGCTTGATTTAATACACAATATTAAACAAGAACCTGTACGGCACTCCATAAACAGAAAACATATGTTGGTGATATATTATGGTGATCTTTTCTGTGATAATCTACTGTTGGAATTTTTTGAAGGAAATCCCACTGTTACAACATTGTAAGAGTTTTCTGCCGCAGGAAAATCTTTAGGTTGAAGAGATTTGCTGTTCCAAAAGCAAGTCGATACCCCCTTGAATTTCTGTGTTATGTTAATTTCCTTTAGGCTCACCACAGGTTATGCAACAGTACAGGAAAGCTATTGCAAAGTAAAGAGGATGTAGACTGTACCAGAGTACATTATGGTGTGCATGGCTCTCTATTTTACAAGTAGAATAAAAGCTATTTCTTAGAGATGTCCCAAATACATGAAAACGGACAGCACATTTGCTCTAATAAGTAAGTGTACTTGGTGGTTCTCAAACTGAAGTCCTGGATGGCCGATGTATTCCAAGGTCAAGTGTTCTTACTCATCAATTACACCTAATTCAACATGTTAATTACGTACATCAGAGCAAAGGAAACCACCAAACCATTCTGAGGTCTCTTTGGTCTAAGTGGAATGTGACATTTTCTTATTTGGTCTGAATGGGAAAATGGAGACGACACACTGAGCTTTCAGGTAAACAGACTCACTGTTTACAACATGAATTTCAAGTCTTTTTCCTAATGTGATCTCTCATTTACAACATTCATAAAGGATTCGATTTTCCTCTTCAACACTTTCTGCACTGGGTATATAAATAGAAATTATAGGCAATATCCCCTTTCTAAGAACCATAAGTAACTGGAATGATTAACATAAACAGTTTTGTTTAAGGCAGGAACACACCCAGTACAATGCCCCCCCGACACACACACACACACAACTAGGGTCAATCTACCTACTGGCGTGTTTTTGTGAGGTGGGAGGAAACCGAAGAGCCTAGAGGAAACCCACATGCACAGAAACGCCACACAGACGGTAACCCAACCTCAGGATCGAACCAAGTATTCTGGAGCTGTGAAGGGACGATACTACCTGCTGCGCCACCAGGCCATTCCCTTTTAATTTAGTTTTACCTATAATTCTAGCACATTACCCTGCTGTAAGGTGTGGCAGCATTCAGTTTTGAGGAAATTTGGGTGGACCTGAGCAGTAAAGATGCTTAATCAATGCACTCTGGTATACCAGCTTACTCGCTATTTGCTAAGCTTTTAAAAACTGATGTTACAATGCATCATGGAGTTGATTTCGAGCCAACATGTTTTGCCCATGTCTGTTTTTTTTAGTCTCAGAATGGCTGCTGCTGCACTGACATCAACACTTTTAAGCTCCTCATGTTGCCCTGACTCTGTTATCTCATCTCTTGGCGTATTGTGTATGAATATGTGATTAAGGCAGATCAGTGTAATCAATCTACAGGAAGTAACTAAACTCTGAGTACTGAGAAATATTTTCAGGCAGTTCAGTCTCCCACCGTTTCATTCCTCTAAAGATAGAAGAAAAGCTTTTTACAGAAGAGCAAGAACACAATGCACAATATTCAGGTAATTATTCAAAGTCAGTTCATTCTTTTTGTTTTTTAACTGGAAATAAATACCTCCAAGTAGAAGCAATAGAGCTGCCTTGATTTAAAACAGCCCTGTATAAAACACCAGGATCTCCTTGTTCACTGTCAAGTCTGAACCTGAGGCATGGTGATCATTAAACACAAATTTATTATAACAACTAAAGAATGAGTTCACTGTGTAGACTGATGTAAATCCAATGTAATGTTCATTTGACATTTAAATGAGCACTCTATGGAAGCTTGCTTAGAGAATTCTGAAAGCTTTGCTAACATCGTCAAATGATAGAGAGCATTCACGGACAGATATTTGTCCACTAGCAAAACACTGCATCTAACAGGAAAGCACACCTGTTTCTGATTAAAGAGTAAAATATTACTGCAATATTTATGAGGCTCTGAGCTTCAAAAACCCTAAACATGTGAAGATGAGCAGATGTGTAGCTGACAGCAGATACACTTAAACAAGTAGCCTATATAAAATTAGTACTTACCCTTAAGCACATATCCATGCATGTGTGTACGCATGCATGTTTGTTAAGCTATTACATATTGTATTCCACTCGCGTGTTTATCTGATTATTGTATTCAGCATGACACATAAAATCAATAGTGATTCTTTGTCTCACAGATACACATGTGTCCTCACCATTCTTTCTTTTCTTATGGTACAATGGTGGAGATGGAAAACAGGAACAGTAATGTAAAGTAACTATCTTCACAATGAGGTGCTTTTAGAATCAAATAAATGGCAATAATTTAAAACTACACCAAAATTGTAACAAACTAGCATGTTGACTCCAATTTTTAATTTTATCCATTAATAAGGATGTGCTTGTTAACATTCTAGGGACTGACTAATATAGTAGTTTTGAATATGACGGTCTTCTCACACTCGGATAAACAGCATTAAAACCAATAATGTAATCAATCATTCTAACATGATCCGAATAAGGTACCTGAATAAATCATTTAAATGAAGTTTACTAAGTTTATGAAATTAAATTATGCACTCACTTCCTACATACAGTTATGGTGTGGTTTTACTGTACTATATTACATGTTTAATGCAATTTTTAAGTCGGATGCTTGCACACTACTGTTTGCTGTGTCAAACACTATGATGATTAGCCTACTCACAAAGTGACTCATTAGCGCCCCCTATGCAGGGTCATGCCTTCCATATATCCATTTTCCATACTGCTTATCCAACACAACGTTGCAAGAAGCCTGGAGCCTATCCCAGGGAACTCGGGCACCCTGAATGGGGTGCCAACCAGAGTAACCTTTTCTGATAACGCAGTAGTGTAACGCATTGCATTTTC
Source organism: Ictalurus punctatus (assembly GCF_001660625.3). Lineage (NCBI taxonomy): Eukaryota > Metazoa > Chordata > Actinopteri > Siluriformes > Ictaluridae > Ictalurus > Ictalurus punctatus. The sequence continues at coordinate 23,099,941 of NC_030421.2, forward strand.
CATTTATGTAATTTGATTACAGTTACTGATGTCAATAAAATTATGTTACATGCATTACAAATTCATTGTTAAAAAAATAATAAATAAAGCATCCCTGCCAGGGGCATAACCTGGCCTGGGCATTTTTTATTTTTAACCCCGAATAATTCTCCACTTAGAGCAGTTCGTCACTACGTAACTGAACGTCAGTAAAAGATGACAGCGGTGTTGTAATTTTATATCTTCAGTGAACGGAGGCGAGACCAATCAGACAGGGTTTACAGGAAAATACGTGGAAACTCTTGTGTCTTATCCACTGACAGATCTCAATTCTGCCAAACGCTAGCTCACAGTCAGCGTGAAGAAAAATGGATATATGCCGATTTATTTTTTTTAAACCAGTAAAGGGGTTGAAACTGAAACTAACATCCTTTGATGCTGAGCAGGAAAACAAGGCGTGTAAATGTCTATACGAGTTCCAGTTTACATGAACATGATATGAGCAGAGCATAAGGAAAGATAATGTACTTTGCATGGCACTGTAGTAGCTAAACCCATACAGTGAGAGCTTAGTTGTGCCTCCCCTTGGCTAGCAACACCAAACTAGCTTAGAAAAGTTTTATATTTTATCCGTCTGGTAGTTCTACAAACAGTGACAACACCCGAGGCAAGTGACAGATCCAACTTTTTCTGATCATGTCTTACATTGAGGCACACTAAAATAACTGTAAGAACTATGAGTTTCACTTTGTATTGTATTTTTGTAGGTTTTGAAAATAACTTGAAAGTAATTCATAATCCGATTATTTTTCACATGCAGTAATCAGTAATCAAATACAATTTTAAAATGGTAATTAGTAATCTGTAGTGGATTACATTTTTTGGATATTTTGGAAACAACAAATGTTTTTTTGGATCGGGGAGAAAACCGGACTAAAACCCCCCAACCCCATAAGTGCAAGGCAAAAGTGTTAACCACTAACACCCCCCCTAATAGAATAACGGATATGTTATTTTCCTACAGAACATTTAAAGAGAGATTCTCATATCTGCATCAATGTGCCTATAACAATAAGCTTAGGTAACATAAATATTGGGACATTACATTTGCTAATTATATTCAGTTGCTGTCTCCTGACTGCTTGGCTTCTGATCATGTTTTCCTAACGCCTGGGACAACTGCAGCTCCGGTCTTATCCAACAGGTTTATGCGACCACGCGATCATTCACCCCAGCATCAGTGTGAGGTTAGACAACAGCCTTCAGACAAGGTAAGCTCTATGCCAAATCAGCGGTTAATAACCTCTACACAGTGAAGTCATCTGTATTTCTTTGGTTCAAACACATGCCAAGATATATTACACACACTGTCCAGTTGAGATCTAAAATTTCCGGGATGCTTTAGTGGCACATTGCTTAATCTACTCCATAGCAAATGCTGTCCAGCTTTTAGAGGATTGCACAAAACCACGATGAGATCCCTAAAAACAAATTAGTGCAAACTTCTGAGGAAAAATAACTGACTTGGTTTTTATGTTGAACGATAGAAATTTGTTAAGCTACTGATGTCTGTGTGTGCTTATGAAGAGGAAGTTCCTCTTCCTATAGTGCACACAGACATCAGTAGATTCAATTTCTATCTATTCTAATATAAAAACCACTTACATCTGTGTGCACTTGAGAAAAGAAAGGATCCTGTATTAATAATGTTTCACTATAGTTATTCAAATGTAAAATTTTATGTTTTACCCCAGAGAACAAAATGTATTTGATAAAACTGTAACGTGTTCATAAAATAATGTTACTTTAAACGGTCAGAATCAAGACAGGGAGAGTAGAAGAGAGACACAGAGAGAGAGAGACAACAGGAAAACAACTATTAGTTTAGCAGCAGGATGGGAAAACAACTATAACTGAGGGGGTGGTCTTACACATGGGTAGTGTGTGGTTGGGCTTCTGGCAATTGTAGAAATTTAGAGACTAAATTAAGGAAATTAAGTCCACACACACACACACACACACACACACAGTTATTCTGTCACAGCACACACACGCCTACACATACACACGTGATGTAATATGTTGTGAATGGTATATTTTTCCCAGCTGCACAAACATAGCATGTAGATATTGAACACATGACCCATGGAAACAATGACAGTGAAAAAGGAAAACAGTAAGACAAAAGACACACACACATACACACAGGACACTGACAGGCGACTGATAGGGGCAGTGTTGGTCTCTTATCTGCTATTAACACCAGCACAATAAAATGAGTGTTTGAAAACAATTCCCCTTAAGCTTTTATTCACTACATGTATAGTGCACCTGGTTACACTAATAAAAATCTTGCCTGATTCCTCCTGTTTTGAATCTAGTATGATTTAACTGAATAATATTGATCCATGTAATGCTCAGCACTATGGCTACATATCCTAGGCATGTGAATAAAAGGTTCAAATGAGCTAAGAGACACTGTGGCTTGGCTGCGTGAACAGGTCATGCTTCATGCACATTTCCTACTCACCCGAATTGGTATGCTTCAAAATACAAAAGTACCAGCAGGACAAATAGATCTTGTATCGTGTTCATGGCCAAATGAGCAGTATGCAAGCCACTCAAGACCTACATTTCAATTGAACTGCTCTCAAGTGGTACACACCAGACTCATAAACATGTCAAACAGATAATTCATCTTCAATAGGTACTATAGAGGTTGACGATTATTTTGAAAGGTTAATCTTAAATCTCTACAAAAACGGTATCTGAAACAGGTTAATCTACTACTTATTAAAAGTAATAAGTAAATCCAGAGCTTCATTGTCCATCAGGAGAAGGAAATAGAACGGCAACATGTGGTATAGTCAGTTAATGTCTTTTCCTGTACAGGGAATAGCCGAGCTGGCCACTTTATTTGGATTAAAATGGGATCAAAGGGATCCCCGGGTTAGGCTAAATCGCTGTCGGAAACGTTTCATTTGTGCTGAGCGGGTGCAGTTATGCATTACACACTGGCCTGGACAGAAACTGGGAAACTACAGCTGTGACTCCAAAGAAAGAAACTACACCTGTGAGTTAAGGCTACATGTTTTTAAACCATTTCAGTACTGGCCTTTAAAATCCAGTATGATTTTCTGTGCATGAATCATCAGCTTCTTGGAATTCAGTACAACAGGCCAAGGTTTAATCACATGACATCAAGATGTTTTAATACAGTTCATGGCATATTGAAATAAGTGCTGTCTGTAACCATGAGCAACATTTTAGTGAGGACCACATCATAGCTCATATGCACCACCATGCCGAATGGGGACAACCTCAACTGCTAACTTCTAATGTATATGTTAGGTAATGCTTGCATTCCTCCATAAATTGATTCACGGTGTTTACTTTTACCGAATGAAGTATTTTGGATTAGAGTCTCTCTTTCTCACCTCCCTTTCTCTCTTGAAAACATAATGTGCAATTGAGTGTACGGGCAAAATCAGAAAGTGCTGCTCTGGGATCAGTTTGAGAACCATCATCCATGTCTTGGGGGACAGGCTTTTCCATCTATTAGGCTACATTCAGATGTCACACTATTAAGACACTTGTTTTCATATTGAAGTTGAAACAACAGTGTCTTAACAGTGTGTCTTAATAGTGCTTTTTTTTCCTTTTTTTTCCTTTTTTTTCCCCCTCTCTCAAGTCCATGTTTTATATAGTCATTCAATAATGATGCTCAAATTACTGGTTCATTGCGCTGATTCTGGTCTTGTGGAATAGGGAAGATATTTTTTGGTATAGGGAGAACATATCAGATTATATCTGCTGCTTATGAAGAACAAATGTGATGGCGCGCGCGCGCGCGCGCACACACACACACACACGCACACACGCACACACGCACGCACACACACACGCACACACACACACACACACACACACGCACACGCACGCACACACACACGCACACACTATATAAGCGAAGTGGACTAATTATAAAAGTTTGTCATAGAAAAACAAAACCAGAACCATCAGTATTTTAGCAACAGTGCGCAAGAACTTCACTTCATCACTGGCGGGGAGAAAGTTCTCGGTCTAAGTGCATTTTGTATTTTAACTGAGCAGGAATGTAAAGTGTGTATGTACTCACCGCGGCGGATGCAGAAAGTCTCCTTGCTTCTTGGTTAAAAACTCTGCGCGGTCTCTGTGAAGCTGCACGCTGCTGTTTGGAGTTAACACGCTGTCACGGATCGTGACGTAACACCCCACGAGGGTTTTTATTGGCTGTGAGAAGAGGACGCACAAAAAGAGGCGGTCCTTAACGCGGCGGTCCGAAATCTGAATGGCTGCGTCTAAAACCTCATACTATAATGGTTAGTATAATAGTATGCAAAATAAAAAAATAAAAAAATAAATAAATGACAAACCAACAACAAAAAGGTCTGTCAGCTACGGCATGTCTGCCTATTGGTTTCTTTTTTTTCACAGCTTTATAGCTACACTATACTAATATATATATATATATATATATATATATATATATATATATATATATATATATATAAAACACTACATTTTAGTGTTTTCCCTTCTCTAACTCAAGAGCTGCTAAATAGCCGATTAGTTGAATCAGGTGTATTAGGAGCACACTGCTAAAAAAAAAAAAAAAAAAAAAACACAATAGAAGCCCTCATATAATCTGCAAGGGTTTTAGTGGTTATAATGGGAATTGTATTGGTTTTAATGGAAACTGTAACGGTCCCTGTGTGTCTCTACCGGTAATTTGTTCCTTTCTATTGGTGGCCTGTTATGCCTAGTGGATACCATTAAGGACCAATAATGGTAATGGTTTTAATTCTTAAAAGCTGATGATTTGTAATGGCATTTGTAGTGGAAACCGTTAGAATTTCTATGATGGTTTCCAGTGGGTTTTTTTTCCTGCAGGGAAGAAACCAGAACAGGAGTCCTCCAGGACCAGGATTGGGAACTTGTTGTCTAATACATTGATCTGAGGCTACATCAGCCATTATTTTCAGCCACTAAACATTAATATTCATATAACATCTGTCTGGATATAAATCATGGAACACATGTAGGCTACTAGCTACCACTAATGACCTTGATGAAAAATCCAGCTCAATCTGACCAGCTACTAACTGTCAAAACATGGCCCGAGCTGGTTAATTTGGTAGACCCCTGTTACCAGCTGGTAAGTTCAAAACCATTAACCATTTCTGAATTACTGCTACATCATAGACAAGTTGTAAGAAAACACAGCAGTGAGGCAAATAGAAAATCACAAACATGTATTGATCCATTTAGTGAAGTAATAAGGAAGAAAATAACTTTTCACAGGCCATGTAAATAGTTGGTCAGACCAAACTGGATTTTTCAGCAAGGGGAAATAAATGCACATCCCACTCAAGCAGCAACTTTAAGCAGCATGCATGCATTGTTCCACACCAGTTATATGTAAAAACAAATGCTAATGCTAATGAGCTGGAGATGTTTGCAAGTCCAATCCAAACACATTTCATGCTTTGAACCATAGATAGTACCATAGATTTGAACCATAGGTTTTGTGTGTATGTACAGTTGGAAATACCTTATCTATATCGACCAAGCTTCTTTAACTACAATCATCAATTTGAAAAACCATTTGGAAAGACTGAGATCAAGAAATACTTTTATATGCTTTTGGATTAGCTTTGTAGCCAGAGAAACAGAAGGAACGAGTACTAGACTGGCTATAACATGTGGAATGATTATTGCATGTGTGTTTTTGGTCAGAAGTATGTATGTTGATTATTATTATTATTATTATTATTATTATTATTATTATTATTATTATTATAACATTATCTCCTAATTTAGCAGCAATAATACTAATGTTACTGCCTATTTCTGTGCTGTTTCATTCACAAGACTTGGGTGTTACAAATGAGAATGAATTGCATATCAATCAGTAAACATGGCCTTCACTAAGTTGATTCAAGTGGTAGAGCTCAGCTAAAACATAAAACCATGCACCCTGTGTAAGTCCCTGGTTCCATAGTTCACCTACTGTAGGCTATCTGTCCTGGGACGAAGCCAACTGCACCACAAACTACAAGGGAAAACGATCCTCCAATGTCTATACATTTGCTATAAATTTAAAAGAAGCCACATCTTGATCTGGAATGTACAAAACTGAAACCTTCTACCTTGATGGTCATTTAAAAAGAAGGAAAGAAAGAAAGAAAGAAAGAAAGAAAGAAGGAAAGAAAGAAAGAAAGAAAGAAAGAAAGAAAGAACAAAAAAAGAAAGAAATGGCACATTTTTCTGATGGCCTTCTTCTCTTAAAGTAATGATCTAGACATGCCACCTAGAGGCTCACATGTGCAATGGAAGACAACAAGTACAATACTGTGGCTGCAAAAATAGAAATGTGCATCATCTATTATGTTACCCTGTGTTTAAGTGCAAAAGAATGTCGCAACTGATCTCATAAAATTGTCTTATATACAAATAAAATAAAATAAAAACTCCACTATACACAGGATTATCTATGAGGACAGACCTCTTTCTGCATGACTATAGTAGACTCACTGAGAGTCAGATAAATCCCACAGGAAAAGTCTAAGTAAACAGCCTGTGGGAATGCTGCTTCAAAACAAACACCAAACACAACAAGATAGTTGGATGACTTGGGTGGTGGATGGCGGAGAAATATTATATAATGATCATATGAATGTATTCAATATCCAACGGATTTATGTAATTATTCTCGATATCACATGTAATAAGCAATAATTAAAATTACTTTTGGATCATCATACAGATATTTCACAGATTTTGTATTCAGAGATTTATTTCTGTAGTCTATCCCATATACTGGATACCTTGGCCCCCCTGAAAACAAGTACAGTCTCATTTGTTCATTGTTCTGCATGGTATACTTCTGAGCATCGAAAGCAAAAAGCTCTGGGCCGTCATTTGGAATGGTTGTCTAAAAAAAACTGGACTTACTATACATAAACAGATGTACTCTGATCATCTGATATCTTATAAGAATGCACTCAATGCTACCAAATCATCCTACTATGCTAACATTATTAGTTCTGGACAAAGTAATACACGGACCTTATTCTAAAGTGTCAAAAACTTCTTAAGCCTCCAGAAAATACTTCTCCTCATTTCAACACCACCAGTTAATGTTCTGCCTTTCTGAAATTCTGTAGCTCTAAAATCACTAACAATCATCAACAACTGGCCTCTTCTACTTCTGTGACGAGCTATTCCCCCTCGTGGAATACAGTGAAACTGCTGCCCTCCACCACTCTCTCGGCCTTCAAACCTTCATCAGTTGAGCATGTCATGGAACTCATTACCAAGTCCAAGTCATGTACATGCTCACTGGATCCCCTTCTTACAAACCTGCTTAAAGCCTGCCTTCCCTCAGTTTCCCCTATTATCACGTCTATAATTAACTCTTCACTGTCGACTGCCACTGTTCCCTCCTCGTTAAAGACTGATTCCATTACCCCAATTCTGAAAAAAAAAAAATAGTGCAGATCCTCATGATTTTAATAATTTCCAGCCCATTTTTAACGTTCCTTTTATTGCAAAAAATCTTGAACAGAAAATTCTCAGCTCCAGGCTCACCTGCAGAACAATAATCTTTACAAGCCATTTCAGTCTGGTTTACATCCCAAACACAGCATGGAAACAGCCCTTGTTAAAATCACTAATGACCTCCTTTGTGCTGCTGACTTTGGCCTTCTAACCATCCTCATGCTTCTTGACCTCAGTGCCGCCTTCGATACCATCTCCCATTCACTATTATTGGAGCGCCGGTCTGACATTGGGGTCAACAGCACTGCACTTCTCTGGTTTTCATCCTACCTGAACGACAGAAAACAGTTTGTTCAGGTCAAGAATGTCCGGTCTGAATCGGCCTTGGTTAGTCAGGGTGTCCCACAAGGATCGGTGCTGGTACCACTCCTCTTTATCATCTACATTTTACCCTTTGGACATATTCTCCGCCATCATGGAGTGCATTTTCACAGTTAAGCCGATGAGCCAGCCCCAGCACCCCCCCTACTTACTACCTGTCTTCAGGACAAAAACTCTTGGATGGCTAATAATTTCTTAAAACTCAATGGCAATAAAAATGAGTTTCTTCTGATTGGCTCTAAGTCCACACTCTCCAAAACTCCACCTTTCACTATTACCATTGACGACAGCACTTTTATCATTTCCTCTCATACAAAGCCTTGGTGTCATATTTGACATTTCTCTCTCTTTTGGTCCTTACATCAATAATATCTCACATACTGCCTTCTTCCACCTTTGCAATATTGCTAGACTCTGCCCTTCCCTCTCATATCACAGCATTCAAGTACTTATTCATGCTCTGGTAACATCCTGTATTGACTACTGTAATGCCATCCTTTTTGGCGTATCTGCTACACTTCTCCACTGGCTCCAAATTATTCAAAACTCAGCTGCAAGAATTATTACTCACACAATGTCCACTGACCATATCACACCCTTCCTTATACAGCTCCACTGGCTTCCTGTCCAACAACGAGTTCACTATAAAATTCTACTGCTCACATTCAAAGCTATTCATAATCGGGCTCCCTCCTACCTCTCAGACCTTCTTCATCCTTATACCTCTGCTTGTTCCCTACGATCCTCCTCAGCTTCTCTACTCACTGTCCCAGCATTTAAACTCAGCACTATGGGTGCCAGAGCTTTCAGTTGCTCTGTACCAAAGGTCTGGAGCTCACTCCCACTGCATATTCATCAGCTGGACTCTATTTCATAGTTCAAATCCCAGATTAAAACACATCTGTTCAAATGAGCTTACTCATTATAATGGTAATTATAACTCCTCTATATCATTGCTTCATCTAGTTTTTATTTTGTATATCAATTTTATCTATGTTGTTCTTATTGTATGTTGTCTTTCTGTAAGGTGTCCTTGAGTGTTATGAAAGGTGCCAACAAATAAAATGTATTATTATTATTATTATTATTATTATTATTATTATTATTGTAGTCTGTCACACCGAACATGTTTTGAAATCTGACATTTCTTTGTTGCATGTAGACATTAAAGGTCGTGCAAAGTCAGCAGTGATATGACATCACAAATAAGTTATTTTTTTCTCTGCACAGCGTGCGAAACACAATTTTGTCCCGACATGCAAACAGAACTTGGGGAATGTCGACTTGACTAACAGTATTTTCAATCATGCAAACAGGAAAGCAATGAGGCATTGATAAGAATTTAGCCTCCAGGTAACCTGATACTCTCTGGCTCCAATTTTACTATACAGGACTGGAAGTGAAATTACATTCCAATGACGCTTTAAGATATCTATATCCTTTTAGGTGTTGTTAGGGCTGGGGAAGAGTGCTGGGGCTAGTAGGACTTCTGCAGGATAGTTTTTCACTTTCATACCTTGACTCTAGAGTCGATTAAGACAAATGCAGGCACCTTTATTTACTGGATGATTACAGCAGCAAGGCCATGCTACGTTATTTGGAACATAATTGTTTAAGTTAATTGTCCTATAGTCTTACTGCTTCTTCCCTTCTGCAATGTACTGCAATTCATGTATGTTATTCATGTAGAGTTTTCAGGCCTATAGGGGAAAAATGCCATTCTGAATGGCCAAGTGAGTACATGGCTAATTTTGAGAACAAAATATTTATTGCTTTGTGGACCTGAGGATTTTAGAGTGTTTTGAAATTCCTACTACTATAAAATGACCATAATAAATTCCAGGAACTGTAAGTGATTGTTTATGAAGTGTCAATTGCAATCCTTTCACAAAACTCACTAAAACAGGAAGAAGAAAAAAACATGATGTAACTTAAGCATAGTGGAATGCTTAGTGCAATAAAATCTCTAAATTAGCCTTAAGGGACACTACACTTCGATTCCTGTTAATCTTACCACATACACATAGGAAGTTTGCCAGCTCACACATTGTCTTCCAACTAACAGGTTTATTAGTGGAAAACAATTAAAAATTGCCTATACTATGAGTGCTTTCTGTTTAATCATTGGCATTAAATTGTCATTCGATTGTCCAGTTTTGTATTTGAACAGCCATTTCCGTCTATCAGAGAGCTATTGCTCACCATGGCTGATAAAGTGGATCAAAGTGCTATTATTAGTGGGAAATTGAAGCCAGTGTCTAAGAGGGTCTAATCCTCTGCTGAGAAACAAATGGATGATAGGCTGTTCAGGCATGAGCTTCTGGAGACATACACCAGACGTTTGCACAATAGAACTGATCACATCCCATATGAGTTAGATTCACACCTCAAAGTCTAGCTAAAGAGAAATGTATGTCTATCTATGTTTCGTTCCTCCTACAGAGAGGGTTTATCAAAAATCCTTTCCAACTAAGCAATGACCATTTTCATACAGTGGATATTGCTCTGAGAATAATCTTACCTTCAGAAAGTTTGAATTTAGATGATCTTTAGACATCAGACTAACAACTGATTGCTAGCATTTAGCAATTTATACCTATCAGAGATGAAAATGTAAACTCAAGGTCTGGGAATCGGAAGAATGTTAAAGATATTTGACAAACTTGACAGGAGATGCAAAATTCAGTTTGGCTATTCTTTGTCAAGACTGTTTTTGAAGACTTGCTATACCACAGCGCTGTTGAATTCGCAAATCTGATTGGTTGACACACCAAACGTATTGATTAGTACTGATCAATAGTGTCAGCTGTAATTCAAATGACAGCTTTATATTTATGGACTCTATTCTAATATTTTAATATGTTATCATTTCTAAAATAACATCTCATTTACGTGGACTTCTAACAGTCTGAGGAAAAACTGCTCCCTTAAGTTTTCTGCCACGAGAAAGTCGAAGGACAGAGGGTTTTTACTTTTTCTCCGTAACAAACTTCTGTCTTATTATCTTAGATAAAGTGAGGGAATGATTGTTTATAGCTGGTATAGCTTAAGTGATAACAGGAACTAACTTGTGTTGCTGATGTTCCACAAATAAATCTAATTATAAATTGTTTTAAAAAAAAAGAAAAGAAATAACTAAAGTATGGCATGTCATTCTTTAATAAATCCAAATATAATATGTAATAATATGTAACTGTTGGGCAATTGCTTATTGTTCTGCTGTTATAAGACAGTAATCACCTTCAGTGTGGTAATGGCTCACATCATCATCATCATCATCATCATCATCATCACCACCACCACCACTTTGTTTAGTGTTTTACTATAACAGCCCACCTAATTGTGTTTTACTCTTTACATATTTATTACAACTGGCTGAAGGTTCATATTTATCTAAGCTTTTTTTTTGTATGTTAAAAACTGTGGGAAATAATCATCATTAATCAAGATAGACTTATAGTCCAACTAGCTCATCATTGGGAGGTATATACAAACGCACACACACACACACACACACACACACACACACACACACACACACACACACACACACACACAGACACACACACACACACACACACACACACACACAGACACACAGACACACACACACACACACACACACACACACACACACACACACACACACTGTATCCCTATATCTCTTAGTTCAATGTCTGGTATGATTTCTTATTTCTTAATCTTTCTTAAGAATTCTTGATTTCTTCTTGACGGTTCGTGCACCTGGCACAGGGCTGGCATGGCTCTCTACTTTTGGCTGTTAAATTACTAAACCATATGTTGTGTGTTCGAGGGGGCCTGCGAGTCAGAGAGAGGAAGCTGGCATTGTGCCTGCTCAAAGTGCCATGGCTGACTAACAATACACCTTCTGGTCAAAAACTCCACACACACACACACACACACACACACACACACACACACACACACACACACACACACACACACACACACACAGAAAACACTTGCGTGCGTTGGTGCTCATGGTAACAGCATGGCAGGCATTTTACTGAGTAAGCACATATGGTTTTAATATTTTACTGATTACAAACAATTCAAAACTAGTATGGGTTTGTGAATGAAACGCTGATTGACAAAAATGTTAACAAAAGATGTGAAAATGTTTTTCACAATCATCACAATCACATGTGTACAGTCTGCTCTGTGAAAATGAAAGAGAGTAGACCTGTGTGAGTACTGTAGGTATTTTGGTAAAGGAGATGATCACAGTTGCTATCTAGGATGAAGTGCTCACAGCCGCCACGCAGGGACAGACTGAAACCAGCTATAGTCCTGACTACCAAGTAGTGGATTTTTTTTTTACTGTGAGAACATCATGATTTTACATTCTACATTACTTAAAGATAAAAAAAAAGATATCACAGATTGCACATTTTATAAGACAGTGAACATTCAGGGGATTATATCTATTATATCCAGTCTATTCACAAAATTCTAAAATAGCATGAACACAATGCCAGTTACACTACCAAGTTTCAACATCAACTATTTCTTCAACATCAACAACACCTCCTTGCACAAAGTAAATAGTTCCTGAGAGCAACCTACAAAATGCAGTGCCTGAACTTCCCCAAGCATTCTTGGAACTACAGTAGGAATTGTGGGCCATTTATGACTAAACTCAACCCTTTTGTTCATGTGTTTAGTGAGAAAGGGTACTACATACAAGCAAATTCCCCTATCCTGTCTGTACAATATGGTTATGAATCATTAATTTTTTGTGACCGTTTTGCAGCATGTGGTCCAGGGGTCTTGTAAAGATGCATAGCAACAAGAATTTCATTAAATACAAGGACATTTTGGCACACAACCTAGTTGCCTCTACTGGGAAGTTATAAATTGGCCCAAGATAAGACTTTCAACAAAATAATGGGCCCAAATGTACATAAAACACAGACATGGTTGCGGTAACAAAGAATATATGTCTTGCAATGGCCGTCACTGTCTTTGGATTTGAACTCTGTTGAAACATGTGGTCTGAATTGAAGAGGGCAGTCCATATGCACAAACCATAGAATATAAAGGAGCTTTAAATGTTCTGCCTGAAGGAGTGTTCAAGCTCTTTCAAGTTTTCCCTAACCTTGTTAGGCATTACAGGAAGATACTCAGTGCAGTTATTTTCCATGGGATTTTTTAAAAATGCTTTTAAGTTGCATGATAGTGTAAAGCGTACATCTTATATATAGCAATTTGCACTAGTTTCTTGTATTGTATAGAACAACAGTATCAGATTGTATATTTGGCACGCTTCTCACACTATGAAATATTTGCAATTTATATAGTCATGTTTACTGTGCTACTACATTGTTCTGTGTTGCGCCATGGTTCTGAATATCTATCCATCTCTCTCTTACTCTCTCTCTCTCTCTCTCTCTCTCTCTCTCTCTTTATATATATATATATATATATATACATACACACACACACACACGCAGTACTGGGAAAAACTCTTAGGCACATGCAAAGAAATGCTGTAGAGCATTCCAAATGCCTTCAAAAATAATTTAATGAAATGTTTCTCCATTTAAAAAATACTATAAAGAGCAGTAAACAGTAATAAATGAAACAAAGGTAATATTTGGTGTGACGGCCCTTTGCTTTAAAAAAAAAAAGTAGTCTCAGGTAGAATTAGTGCAGTTTTATAATAGACTTTGTCTGTCGCACCTACTTCTTATTTTTGCAGCAAAATCCATATCCATCTCTTACATGATATTCTGGTTTCTTTACTGACATACAAACATTTTTCTGTATTTAGGCATTTCATTTTGTGCTGGAAAAATAATGTTTGGGAATCTAAAATGTTTTTTGTACTGGCTTGATAATGTAGAAGTCACACACACACACACACACACACACACACACACACACACACATATATATATATATATATATATATATATATATATATATATATATATATACACACACATATACATATATGTGTGTGTGTGTGTGTGTACTGTACTATGTTTCTGTACTATTTTTCTATGTGTGTGTGTACTGTACTATGTTTCTGTACTATTTTTCAATGTGACATTTTGCCTTTCTGTAATAGCATGTCATTTTCTAGTGTAACCAGGGTTGCGAGAGAGGGGGCGTGGCTGAGAGTAGGATACGTGGGCATTTCATTTGCATATCATGCATATTCATAGATCCTTGCATTCTGTATGAGGGTGTGTAGAGATCCAGCTAGGCTATAATGAATAAATTCTCAAGCATTAAATGTATATAAAATAATTAATTTGCTCCCCAATACTGAGTGTATATATATATATATCTGTGAAAAGTGCTGGATTCGCTAGAGGGCAGTAGACACCGTAATTCCTCAAGCTATGTGTTAATCATTATTCACACAGGTAATTTTGGGATACACTAATTGGACACTCTTGCTGTTATTTAGAGGTATAATTCTCGTAGAACTGGTCATAAAACGTTGCCTTGACAAAACATATTTTAATAATCACACCAGCATGGTGTTGCACCCCCCCCCCCCCCCCCAAAAAAAAAAAAAAAAAAAAAAATTTGCTGGTCTCTCCTATGTGATCAATAACTAGGCTTGGAAGTGGAAGTCAGGATGAAGTGTGTGGCACAGAAGACGAGATCCAGAATCTGTAGCCAATATAGTGTAATCTATAGGGTCCTCACGCTTATGTCTCATTTTGGTGTGTGTTAACGGGCCACGGGTGTCTGGATTCGAGCCAAACACATTGTGGTGTTTTCGTGACATCACCAGCTCTGCGCTGCATCCGCGCGCTCTCTGTCCTCTCCTTTCTTACGATGTTGAGCTGCTTCACTGCTATTGGCTGGTCGTAAGACCATTTCATTGATTAGAAATTCACAATTTGAGGTCGCGGAGGATTTGCTAGACATCTCCTCGGTGTAACCTCGGCTCTTTGTGGGAGCAGAGCTGAGGAGGCAGAAGGAGGCAGGCTCGGAAACAATAGAGCTGAGGAGCTGCTGCGCTTTGTGCGTCCTCATTAGCGCTGTCCGGAGCGCGCGCACATCCAGCACGCAAAGATGCGGGGATTTTAACGCACGCAGACACCGCTACTTACCGGATTCCCTTCACCTTCCGTTTGAGTTGTCACAGGACCAAAGGGGGTAGATATGAATTCTGCCGAAGCAGCCGAGGAAGGACCAAACGACTCAGACACGGACGCCTTCTTCAAAACAGGTAGGGCTGAAAGAATATCCGCGACATGGGGTTGTGTTTCAATTGATTTGATTTTGAAGGGGAGAAACAAAGAACCCATATCTAGAAGAAAACAACAACAACAACAACAACAACAACAAAGCATTGACAGAAATATAATAGGCTATGAGATGTAGCCTAAGTGTAAACGCAGCCCCTGGTGATGCAAACGCAGTCTGATGTTAGTGCGCAAATCATTTCACTCAAACAACTCAGTGTGTTTAATGTAAATTTGAGCCAAAGTAGCGGCCACAACTGCAGAAAGATTCACGAGTGTGCGAGTCAATAGTAATAGTACTATTCCCAGTATTAAGCAGCAGACACCATGCCTTTGTTTGACAGCTGCACTTCTTCCTGTCACTGAATTCTGAAGATTAGAATGGTCACTTCAAGCTCACACACACACACACACACACACACACACACACACACACACACACACACACACTACTTTGATGTTATAGATGATGTACAAGAAACAGCAATGGTTGAAAGATGAAATTATGAACTCATTGGAGACTCCAGATTTGGAACCAGTTTAATACACTTTAACTGTAATGCACCATTGGAAATAGGGATCTTCACTGGAAGATTCATTTGATAAGGAATGCTTATTTGGTTCCTAAAGTTCTTTGGTTGTACTATCTGGAAGGGAGATTCAAAATAGTTCCTTTTAAGGGTTTTAAATGTCTTTACACATTAAAAATACAGACTTCTGAATATATCTTCCTTTATTTTATTAATAATTGCATCTTACATCTGTACATTACATTAGGAATTATATATATATATATATATATATATATATATATATATATATATATATATATATATATATATAAATCATGTATTTATTTTTCACACCAAATTGTTGAGGCCCCGAGCGCGCCCCCTGGTGGCCCCCGCGGCCCCCACTTTGAAAACCACTGGTGTAGTGGATGCCCCCACCATCACTGAAATAGCATGCATTGATAAAATGCTACATACAATAACTGCACTCTTAGGAAAAAAAAAATTTTTTCAAGGGTTCTTTGGATAGGTCTCGGATAAAAAAAAAAAAGGTTTTTGAACAATTTCTAAGAGGAAAGCTTTCTCTGGTAAGGTTACACAACACATTTAAGTGTTTTTATACAACCTGAAGACAACACCAACAAACCTTTATGGTCCTAGATTCCAAGATATTTAATACTACTCACCAGAATGCAGATACAATATCCAATTCACACTCAAAAAAACAGTGGTCAGATCTAGAATCCTTAAAGGTTATCTGGTTGTCTTCCAGGGGATCCCTTAAAAGTTCTGTGTACAACCCTATCAGCGAATGCTCCAATTTCTTAAGTATACTGAAGGCTGAATATGAATATACTGTAAATAGCTGGTGTTGCTTCATGCTGCACAAATACACACCACCTAAAATGAGAAACATGAGACTAATACTGGGGGGTGGCTTAGTGGTTAGGGCATTTGCCTCACACCTCCAGGGTTGGCGGCTTGATTCCCACCACAGCCCTGTGTGTGTGGAATGTTTGCATGTTCTCCCCGTGCTTCAGGGGTTTCCTCCTGGTACCCATTTTTCCTCCCCCAGTCCAAAGACATGTACTGTAGGCTGTATGGCATGTCCAAAAAGTGTCTGTAGTGTATGAATGAGTGTGTGAACGTGTGTGTGATTGTGCTCTGCGATAGATTGGCACCCCGTCCAGGGTGTCCCCATGCTCCCTGGGATAGGCTCCAGGTTCCCCATGACCCAGTAAGGATAAGCGGTACAGAAAATGGATGGATGGATGGAGACTAATACTGCGGCTTAAATGCCAGCATCCGGTGGCCATCTACACGCAGCTGCGTAATGCTTTTGTGCCATTCCTCTGTACTGTATCCCTGAATGAATGTACGAGTTCTGTTTTAATGCTGAAAGGTTTTTCTCTTTTCTTGTGGTACCTTAATGTAAGCCAGGTTATTTCATATGTTAGAGTACAACCATCTGAAAGCTGAATTGGTGGGAGTAAAATGCAGGCTTAAGCAAGTGTTGTGGTGATGTGGCCACATTTCGAGCACTTTCCGTAGTTACGCTAAGGAAATCTTGCTCATTTAGAGTTAAGGAGACCTGAACCGCAGTCACTGTGAACAATCTAGGTTTGCCCAACACAAAGCTCTAGAAATATAATCGAGAATATAGAAAGACATCAGAGCTGAATCTTGATTCGTTCAGTCTGGATGTGGAGCGTAGTGGACCACAGTGCCGCATTTTGGGCGAAAGCTAAGATGATTTACAGATGGTGTAGGGGTCTGAGAGCATTATCAGAGATGAGAGAGTGTTTTTGCTGTGGTTCATTCAAAGCATATAAGGACATCTGTCTCAGGCAGCACTGGGAGATCAGTTATCAGTGTCTGTATTAATACGTCATGGCAGCCTCTGCCCCGGGGGATACCAAAAGATGTGGAGAGGGATGAAGAGAGGGATGGATTGGGCCAGGATACAAACAAAGACAACGATGGATAGACAGAAACAGATAATGAGATCTAGAGTGAGACCAACACAGTTTGAATGGAAGGCCCTCCCTACTATACCTTTTCTAAAAGCAGTGGGTGTTTGCCCTCAGAGAGAAAGGCATTATGTGGCTGAGTAAGCAGTAATCCATTCACAAACTGCTGTCTGAAAGAGCTGAAGTGGTTTTATGTCCTCAGCCATACGGCACTCTCTCTCTTCAAGTGTATTCACTGCTTACAGACGGATTAACCCCGAGCCAAACTCAAACTCATACATGGACAAAGACTTCAGGCTAGCCAAGGCTTTTAGTGCAAGTTTACAGCCCTCATCCTATTAAGAGAGATGAAAACATTCACCCCTCCCTCAGTTGTTCTCATCATGTGTTCATCTGGATCATCTGGAATGATTCAGGCATTCTGGCTATTAGGAAAGCAGCAATTTGGCCTACAGTTTTAATGAGGCGAGCTACACCCAACTGAACAGCAGATCTGTCTTCAGGTAATACAGCAGCAGACTGGCACTGTACAACCCTCCAGTCAATACCTGTATGGATTTAGCCATTTTGTCAACAACAATTGCCTCCCTGGGAGCATGACAGACTACAGCTGGCTCCAGTTCTGCTCGTCCTCTCAAAAGCTACTCTACACGGCACGAGGAGGGTTTTCTGTATTGATTAGCTAATCACTCAGTGAGCTGGGATGGAGGCCAAGGCATTGAATGAGGTCATACCGAATTCATCCCAAGAGGTACAGGTTAGTGATGTGACTTGGCTACTCTAATCAATTTTATCTAAATGGTGGGGTTATTAAGATATTTAAAAGGGCACTCTGACCAAAATTATTTTAATACAATACATTTCTTGTAAACATGCCTACTTACCTCTTACAGGGAGATTTCCCATGTGTACATTGCAAACACCCCCTCATCATGATGCATGCTATGTTCAAAAGACTACGACTGAGAGCGGATATACTGTATGTGGACAGGCACTTCCCTTATTTATTTATTTTTATTTTTTAAAAACTCTAATTCTGTACAAGGTCAGATATTAGCGATACAGCTCTCAGTGTAGGTTTATTTTTTATAAGTAACAATTTTGCTACTTCATGAGTTCACAAGTTTTGTTGTTTTGAATCTCTGCTCCTTCGCATGCAATCCACAATGCAAACACGACTAGGACAATAAAGTCAAACGGTATTTACATATAAACTGGAATCACAGTGATTTTTATACATAGTTTGACTTATTTTTGTGTGTAAGAGCTGTCATGCAGACAATCTGTGCTCTACATAATAAGGCCATAGCTATTTCTTATTGATACTGTGATAAATTATGCCTCAGTACACTTCTCTGAGATATTATGTATAAATACGAGATATTTATAACAATCAACATGAGACATTTATAATAATTACCTATTAGCAGCAGTGAATTTAAATGTTACAATATCGTACACGTGAACACAGGGAGAACATGTGGAACGCCACTAAGACAGTAACAAAAGTAAATCCAATGCAGCATTTTTGTAGACATTAAATAAAAAATATGATTATAATAATTATACTTAAATATTTGTTGTGACCTAAAACCTAAATGTTGTGATACATGTTGTGTATCTTAGTATATAAGTATCAAAATATCATAATATGGTGATTTTTTTGGTCATATTGCCCACCCCTATCTTTTTATACACATGTAAAAAAAAAATGTCTTTTAACTTTTCTGAAACAGATTCCCTAAAGGTTATTTGGATGGGTAATTGTTCAGAGTTTTAAAGATCTGGAAAAAAAAATAGAAACCCTGTATTGTTCTGCATAGAACTTTCAAGTGGCCTTCCAGAACAACCTAACCATAGAACTATTTAAGGTGCTGTATTGTTTTTATGTATTTATTTATTTATTTATTGTAAAATATACAATAATCCCCATAGAAAATTGTTCCCAGTACCTTGGACCAAAGTGTGTGGATGTGTGGGGTCATTTGTGTATTAGTGTTCTGGATGATTATACGATATATGGTAGGTGATTACATTATCAATTCATATTAGCAAGTCAGTCAGTGGGCTGTTAGCCATTTGATATCCATGTGTGACTCTGGCAAGATACACATTTCATTACATTATACAAATGCATATTTATCAAAGTTAGAACCAAAAATATAATCATTTAACCTCCCTAGGGTCATTTATATATTTAATGAAATCCAATATGAGGAAACATGTTTACGTCTACGTTACATTTGAACAAGACTAAGAATAATTTGAGATGTAATTTAAACTGACCCATGCTGTGTACAGTGTAATATTGAAGACGGTTTCAGCGGGCTCACTGGATTCGCTGATTGCCTTGAATAGTCGGTAGGCTTTGTTGCGACAGACGCTGGCCCTCCAGCAGTTTGTGTGTGTGTGTGTGTGTGTGTGTGTGTGTGTGTGTGTGTGTGTGCGTGCATGTGTGCACGTGTGTTTTCCCTCCTCCACTCCCTATGTCATTCTTTGCCTCACACATACATTCTAGCATGGAGAGAACAATAGGGTGAATCCGGCCAGTGTCAGTCAGGACAATGAACACACCCATAGTTTGGCTTCATTCTGTGTGTATGTGTGTGTGTGTGTGTGTGTGTGTGTGTGTGTGTGTGTGTGTGTGTGTGTGTGACTCTCTCTCTCTCTCTTTTACAAACACATGTTTGTAGCAGCAGATGGCTAATTGGCCAATGTAAGCCACATGGGTAATAAAGAGCGTAAGAGGAGATTTGACCGGATTATTGAGTCATGATCTGATGTTAAGGGAGACATCAGTAGAAGGAGAGAAAAAGAAAGGGTATCCCCTTAATTTTAAGGAACCTAGCAGTTTCTGTATTCACAAGGCAGAAACATATGCATCTACCGGGTTAGTGCGGAGAAACAGTTAGGATTGCTGGCTAATAGGGTCAGATCTTATTAGCTGATGCTTTGAATGAAGCTTTTAGGTGGATTGGAAGAAAGATTCTCAAGAGGGCTCAGGGCGGGCAGCTGTGTCTCTGCTCATAAAGACACTCTGGCTTTACATTTGTAAAGCTAGGTGTTTGTAATGCAGAGAAATTGTCTGACATTTTCTGGTTATGTTTTGAGGAATCTGCATTCTCAAATTTGGTTCTTTGACAGTAAAGGAAACTTTATAGATAGCAACCAGTGTCTATTAGGTAGAAAGCTGGTAAAAGTATCTAGTGTGTCTTGTAAAATTAGAACTGTACTTGTTTAGCTTTTGAAAATTAATATATTTCTAGTCATACAACAAGAACTTAAAACTAATTTGTAGCCTACCATTGATTGTCCCGGTCGGGTCGTAGTGGATCTGGAAGCCTTACCCATGAATACTGATCACCCTGAAAGAGATGCCAGTTCATCACAGGGCACAAACTCATTTTCACCTAGGGGCAATTTAGTGTAGCCAGTCTACCTACTGGCATGTTTTTGGAGGTGGGAGGAAACCTGAGAACCCAGAGGAAACCCAAACATTCAGGAGGAAAACATGCACAGAAACTCCACAGAGGCAGTAACTCGAGCTCAGGATGGAACCAGGGACCCTGCAGCCCTAATCTATTATTGTATCTAGCAAAATAATGACTTTCATAGATTGAATTAAATGATACATGTTTATATTTGAAGTTGAAGTTATATTGAAAACTAAGGATCTCCTTTGATTTCATTATTGATCTGTGGTTCTGCTTTTGCTACAGTGGCTGATGTGAGCTGTGAGAATGCAATGCAATGTTTTGCTCTTTCTAAGAGCGTGGATAGGTTGAAGATGAGTCTGCTGATTGATGACTTGACGGAGCATGAACGTTGACTGGGAATCATGTTTAATGGAGTTGGAGTTCTAATACTGCATAATGGCAAAGACAATGCTAAATTATTAACAACATTTTGGCAAGCTAAGTACTTCAAATTTGAAATGTAGCAGTTAATGAAATGGATGGCAGAGCCTGAAAGCTAATACTTTCTTGCTTAAGCATCTCTTCTTTACCTAAGACAAAACTGTTAGGTGTTTCCTTTTCATGGCATGAAACTGATTGCAGTCTGTGCATCTCCAGTGTGCTGCATAGTACAATTAAGAGTTAAGTTTTAATGTCTGTTGGTTTTATTTATTTATTTATTTGTTTGTTTTTTACGATTTATCTGCTGTATACAGTCAGGTGTGAAAATATTATTCATTTGAACATAGAGATAAAAAGACATCTATTGATTATCACTGATTTATGTTTTGCTGACTGCAGGGGCAAAAAGCTAAAGGTGAAGAATCAGTTGTTTTTTTCTTACATTTGGCTCTTCTATACTATAGGGTGTCCCAAAAGGGGATATTACCACCTTTTTTTTTTTTTTTTTGCAGAATATATATATATATATATATATATATATATATATATATATATATATATATATATATATATATATATGCAGTTGCAATCAAAATTATTCAACCCCCTTTGCAAATCAAGTTTATTATAAAAATGTACAGACTTTCAGCTGTTTTCAATGAACAAATCAAATAAAAGAAATGTAAATAGTTCAACACAACAAATTCTACAAGTGGTTCCCCCAAATTTAACTGAAAATGCAACTTATAATGACTTCTCCAGTCTAAAAATTACTCAACCCTTTCATGGCAAGCATCTTTTGGGCTTAGTAGAGCATACTTTTGCTGTTATGACCTGCCGAAAACGAGAGGCATAGCCAGACACCAGCTTCTGGCAGCGTTCCTGTTGAATCTTAGCCCATTCCTCATGAGCAATGGCCTCCAGTTCAGTAATATTTTTGGTTTTGCCTGCTGCAACCGCTCTCTTCAAATCCCACCAGAGATTTCCTATGGGGTTCAAGTCAGGTGACTGTGATGGCCCTGTAGAATCTTCCAGGACGACTTCTGCAACCAAGCCTTGGTGGAATTTGAAGTATGCTTGGGATCATTGTCCTGTTGGAAGGTCCAATGACGCCCAAGCTTCAGCTTCCTCACAGACGTCATGATGTTTTCTCCTAGGATTTCCTGATACTTCAGTGAATCCATCTTGCTTTCTACATGCTGCAGGTTTCCAGTGACAGAGGATGCAAAGCAGCCCCAGAGCATCACCGACCCTCCACCATGCTTGACTGTGGAAGTGTTCTTTCTTCATTCTTCTTCCTCCAGACATACCGCTGATCCATCGTGCCAAAAAGTTCCAGTTCCCTTTCAAAGGGAACTCAAGATTGCGTGAGCTTCACGTTGTGGGAAGCGCCCTCACGCGTGACCGGTATCTGAAGCTTGTGTAAAATCATGCCTATTTATAGGCCTGCCGTAATCAGGTGAGGTGGCAATTAAGCAGGTCATGTGATATAAAAATGGCACCTGTGAACCACGCTGTCAGCCTTATTATCTTCAACGAGACTGTAGTTTGTGTAACACTCGCAAAAGGACTCTTCATTTCCTCTCTATCTCTTCAAAAAAAGAAAGAAAAATCTCTTTACTTTTCTGTCCCTTTAAAAAAAGAAAGAAAATTATGAATAAGATAGAATTCAGGAATTGTGTCATTCCTTGCTCCGGTACCCTGAAGTGTCTAGGGATGGAGCACGTCAGGGTAGCCTCGAGGGGTCTGACTGTGCACGTTGTGAACACCTTATACTTAGACAGCTCCATTCGCGACTTGCTCTCTTCTCGGCCGAAGGGAGTTGGGTTTCAGAGCTTCGCAGATCTGGGCTGGCCGCTGCTGTCAGCCAGCCGGCTTAGGTCCTGGGGATTACATATGGATCTGGAAGAGGAGCCAGAGACAAGCGCTGCCCTATCTCCTGCTCTGTCTTCCGGGTCCGGCTCTCAGCTGGATTTTGGAGCTCGCATTGCGACTCCTCCTTCCGCTGTGGAAAGCCAAAAAATACCCTCTCTGACTTTGAGGAGCCAGAAGGGGGTGCCATTGCAGCAAAAACAAAGAGCAGCTCTCATGCATATAAAGAGCTGCTTGAAGTGATTACTAAGGCAGTTGAAAAACTAAATATAGACTGGCCCAGGGAAGAGGAAGTGGCTCATACAGGCTGGACGAGCACTTGCTCCCCAGTGAAAATAAATCTCCCTCACACCACAGAAAACACCCCTTTTTTCCAGAAATGAATGATGAAATATCACACTTGGAAAAACATACCCTAGCCATATTTATATCCCTGGGATGTCGGATTACTCGGCCATCGAGGGGAATGAACAGCACTGCTGTTTAGCTATGCAGAAGGTGGAGATGGCACTTGTGAGCTATATCTCGCCATCAACAGCAGGTCAGTTAGGGGTGGTTGGCTTTGCCATCCAAACCATGTAAGCCCACCTCAGGGTTGGTGGGCAAGGCCAAAGCGTCTCGCTTGTGGTCACTGCATACAATGGCAGTGTTGCAGGCCTACCAAGCAGACCTGTTGAGTGAGCTCGACATACAGCAGCATTCAGCCAGTTCCTTCCCCATTGTGTCGAGTTCGCCTGGGCATCCACGAGTCTAGCCCATGCAAGCACTAGTGCGAGGGAGGCACAGAAGGTGAGTGTGGCATCCCGCCTCCCCCCGGAGAGCCAGATGGACTGGGTGGCCACAGTCATAGCCTGCAATAGGCCTGATCTGAGAATGCTCATAAAGGCCAAACAGACAAAGAAGGAGCAGTCCTGAGAGGCTGTGAGGTTGTTAGGGCAGTTAGCCCCCAGTGCTAGTGTAGGGTCTCCCCTAGCCAAGGCTGTCCCAAGTTTTCAATCTTCTCTGGTCAGTGAGCTGTCAAAGGGCAAAGAAAATCAGATACTTTCCCTCCAACAGAATGTAATTGGTAAATGGCGCACTTATGTAGTGCTTTACAGTGTGTCTCGTTCACCCGTTTGTACACACACACTCATACACCAATGGTAGCAGAGCTGCCATGCAAGGTGCTAACTTGCCATCAGGAGCAACTTGGGGTTCAGGGACACTTCGGCATGTGGAGTCATGTGGGCCGGGAATCGAACCGCCAACCCTACAATTAGTGGACAACCTGCTCTACCACCTGAGCCACAGCCGCCCCCGTGTGGAAGAGTTAACGTCACTAAAAGGCCATCTTCCAGCGTGGACACTACTGCCTTCATGGGTTCTGTCTACTGTAGAAAAGGGTTTAGAGGTGTGCTTACCATAGTAGTCACCACAGAGCAGAGCCAGACGTTAGCACAGGAATGAAGATCCCTCTTGGACAAAGGGGCCATAGAACATGTATCCTGTTCCCTGAGGGAGAGAGATTTTTACAGCCCTTATCTGCAAAAAATATGGGAGTGTGTGGCCAATTTTAGATCTGCATCATCTGAACCGTACTCTTCAGACATACAGGTTCAAGATGCTGACGACCAACTTATTGTTCCACAGATTCAGTTCGAGGACTAGTTGCTGATGATAGACCTAAAACATGCATATTTCCACATAGAAATATTGCCCCGTCACAGGAAGTTCCTGAGGTTCGCATTCGGAGGCAACACGTACCAATATCGGGTTCTTCCCTTCAAGCTAGCTTTATCTCCTCACACCTTCACAAAGTGCATGGATGCCATTCTGGCTCCCATGCGACTCCAAGGCATCCATGTACTAAGCTACGTGGATGGCTGGTTAATTTTAGCATGATCCAGGGAACTGGCGATTCAACATCATGATGTTGTTCACACCGAAATGGAGTGCTTGGGGCTCAGATTGAACCTTAAGAAAAGTATGCGTTCTCCAGTGCAGAGGACAATTTTTCTAGGGGTTATATGGGATTCTACTACGATAAGGGGGTTTCTGTCCCCAACATGTTTAGGGTCAATCCTATCAACATTGAGCAAGATAAAGCTCTACGAGAGACTGTTGAGGCTTATGGCAGCAGCAGTCAATGCCATACCATTGGCAATATTGCACAAGATACAGTTTCAATGGTGGCTGAAAAGTAAGGGGTTTCAAACCTCTGAGAGTAATTAGTGTCATGCAGCGATGCCTACGTGCTCTGAGAATTTGGAGGTGTAACCGGTTTCTAGCCTCGTTTCATACTCTAGAAGCGTCTCCTTATCACAAGATGGCAATGACAGATGCCTCCCTCATGGTATGGGGCATGGCCTGGAGCAGCCCACATCTGTAGTGCCATATAAATCACCTATAGTTGCGGGCTGTATTTCCAGCAGTGAAATTCTTTCTTCCTCAATTGAGAGGTCACCATGCGTTAGTTATGACAGACAACACAGTGATGATCTCATATATCGACTATCACGGAGGGTTATGTCCATGCCCCCTGTTAAGGCAGGCAGAACTAATTCTTCTCTGGGTGGAGGGAAAGTTTTTGTCAGTGAGTGCAGTGTACATTCCAGGCAACCGGAATGTCAGGGCAGACATCCTGTTGAGACAGGAGCTGAGGCCTGGGGATTGGAGGTTCCATCCACAAGTAGTGGAGTCCATATTGCGGCAGTTTGGCCAAGCGGAAGTGGATGTGTTCACCTCCGAGGAGACAACACACTACCCACTGAGGTTTGCCCTCACTCCTCCCGTACCATTGGGGCTGGACGCCATGGTGCACGTGGCTGAGGTCACGTCTGTACGCTTTTTCCCTGATCGCTCTGCTCCCAGTTCTAGCGAAAGTTTGCCAAGACCTTGGCCAGCTCGAATATGGTTCTCAGAAATAATATCCCTGCTAGACAGCACTCCTTGGGAGATTCCCGTCCACTGTATTATCAGTGGCTCTACCGTCATAAGCCGGAGGGCTGATTTATCATCATTGGCTGGAACTATGGAAATTGTGGGTCTGGCCCCTGAGGGGCACCAGCTCATAGATTCTGGTCTCGCAACTGAGGTTGTAGAAACCATGTTGAATTACAAAGCACCATCCACGAGGAAATTGTATGTGCTCAAGTCGTGACTTTTTGTCTCGTGGTTTGAGGAACATCAACTAAACCCAGTAAACTGTGCAATAGCTATAGTTCTGGAGTTCTTACAAGGAGGTTTTTCAGTAGGGTTGGCTCCTTCTACAATCAGGGTCTACGTGGCCACCATTTAGGCCAGCCATGCCCCTATTGATGGAGCCTCTGTGGGGCAACATCCTCTAACATCAAGGTTAATATGTGGTGTCAGGTTGCTGAGGCCCATCTGCAGACCACGTATACCTTCCTGGAACCTTTCTGTGGTCCTGGAATGTCTGTCAGGTGCCTTATTTGAGCCCTTAGAGTCAGCCTCGGAGAAGCTTCTGACTCTAAAGGTAACGTTTCCGCTGGCCCAGACATTTCTCAAGTGAGTAGGAGATCTACATGTTCTCTCTGTTTCTCCTTCCTGCCTTGACTTTGCCCCTGAATTAGCCAAGGAGTTCCTCTATCCTAGGCCACATTATATTCCTAAAGTGCCTATGTCTGCTGCCCAGCCGGTAGTGTTGCAGGCTTTGTTCCCTCCTCCATTACTCACAACAGAACAAGAGAAATTGCACCTACTGTGTCCAGTAAGGGCTCTGTGTACTTATGTCCACCACGGCGACAGTAGAGGTGATGCTGTTTTGAAGCAGCGCATCTCTAATTGGATTGTGGAAGCAATCTCTATCACTTGTGAGGCGCACGGTCTCGCTACACCTCTGGGCATAAGGGCTCATTCCACTAGGGGGGTTGCCTCCTCGAAGGCTTTGTCCAAAGGGGTACCATTACAGGATGTTTGTGCTTCGGCGGGAAGCATTCATTCTATATTACAACCTGGATATACATTCCACCCTGGACTCGAGTGTCTTGCAGTGAGCCTCGGGCTTGGATCTTTTGAACAGGCCATGCCCTCAGTATGACGGAGTGAGTATTCTTATTCCCAGAGCGTGAAGCTCACGCAACATTGAGTTACCTTTGAAAGGGAATGTCTGGGTTACGCATGTAACCATGTTTCCTGAGAAGGGAATGAGACGTTGTGTAGCTTTGTCATACTGGGGCATGCCTGTGAATTGCGTCTTCACTTCAGATAATAGAATCTGACAGTGCAGTTCACAGGTGCCCTTTTTATGTCATGCAATGCGCTTAATTGCCACATCACCTGATCATGGCAGGCCTATGAATATGCATGATGCTACACAAGCTTCAGATACTGGTCACTTGCGAGGGCGCTTCCCACATTTTGAAGCTCACGCAATATCTCATTCCCTACTAAGGGAACAGGGTTACATGTGTAACCCAGATGTTTTGTGCCACAGAACAGAATTGAAATACTTCTGTGGCTTATTTATATGATTTTGAGTTGACTTTTCTTGTGCTTTTGGGTCAGTAGTGGTGTAGGTCTTGGAGTTCTGACATGGAAACCTTCTGCTTTTAGTACGCACCTTACTGTGCTCACTGAAACCTCAGTGCCTGTTGCCACCAAGTCTTGCTGCAGGTCTTTTGTAGTCACTTGAGAGTTTTTCACAACCTGCCTTCTCAGAAATCTGGTTGCAGCCGTTGATAGCTTCCTTTTTCTGCCCCATCCAGGTAGTGTACACTCAACAAACCCCTAACCAATTTAGGTATTTCATGTGTTCTAGCTCAAGCACACTTGGTGCAACTAATGAAGCCCTTGATTAGTTGCATCAGGTGTGCTTTGCATATTTGGGCTGTTGTAAGGGATTCTATTCAGGGGGGTTGAATAATTTTGAGACTGGAAAAATCATTATAAGTTGTATATTCAGTTGAATTTGGAGAAACCACTTGAACTATTCAGTGTGTTGAACTATTTCAATTGCTTTTGTTTGATTTATTCATTGCAAACTGTACATTTTGACAATAAACTTGATTTGCATATATACCAAATTTGTTGGAGATGGAAATTATATATTATTGTGTGTGTGTGTGTGTGTGTGTGTGTGTGTGTGTGTGTGTATATATATATATATATATATATATATATATATATATATATATATATACACACACAGTTGTATTTCAGATAGACTTTAAGAATGCCTCTAACAAATGAAGAATGTATTGAAATCATTCTCATGGCTGGATCAGAAAGCTGTTGCAAGGTTGCGATGGACATGCAATTACATGCATAACACCAGATGCGTTAACACGAGTTCATCATGAGTGGGAGAGACAACACAGTATGTGTTTACAGTGTTTACAAAGAAATGGTAATCATGTAGAGGTTGTTTTGTAAATAAAGTTACATTTACTAAAAAAAGTGTTAATTATGGATGGAGCCATTTTTGGCACTTTGTATATTGCAGTTCACTGAATTGCATATATTATGTGATTAAAGTACCATAGAATTTCCATCTCCAACAAATTTGGTATTGCCAAGTAGCTTAGGATATGATAGGATCGGAATAAATATCATGGGCTGAGTGTATTGTCTCATAATTGAATTGTCCTAGTGCTGAGTTAGATATGATCTGGCAGGAGTCTTGAGAGTCTGCTATATGATTGCTGTACTTTAGCATGGGTGGGAAAATGGACCATGCTAAGAGCTATTGATCTATACTTGTGTGTGT
Organism: Ictalurus punctatus; assembly: GCF_001660625.3. Taxonomy (NCBI): domain Eukaryota; kingdom Metazoa; phylum Chordata; class Actinopteri; order Siluriformes; family Ictaluridae; genus Ictalurus; species Ictalurus punctatus. Next base: position 23,128,990 of record NC_030421.2, read on the forward strand.
GTGTGTGTGTGTGTGTGTGTGTGTGTGTGTGTGTGTGTGTGTGTGTGTCTAGGAGGCGGGTGGGGCATGGTGTTTTGTACCTACTGTACCAACAACACAAAGAGAGTATGATGCAATATCACTGCTAGTGGACAGATTTGGAATCAGTTGTAATAACATTAATAGCAAGTCTTTGACAGGCTTAGACAAAATGCATGTAGACCATCCAAACATCAGCAGTCTGGTTGTGGTTTAGTGCTGATTTATGCACACTTCCCATACGTTGCATTCCGTAAGCAACTCAGTGCAGGTGTAAATTCTTCAATTAAAGCTGACATTCTGTGTTTTTGCTTATTATACATTCTCTGATTTGCAGATCCAATGTGCTGGAGTACAGAGGTGAAAAAGCAAAATATGTCATTGCCATCATGTGGGCTTGTACATGCATATTTTCCTGGTTATTAATTAGCAGAATGAAGCTTTTTAGTGTGGGGATTTGGAAACTCTGTATTGGGTTGGCAGTTTACGAGCAAGATTTTAAGAATTTACTGCAACATCTTCAGCACCCCTGCCATCTCCCCACAGATTTAGCTCGTAAGATCAGCCTCTGGATAATAAAAACTAGAGACTCATATACTGTACCAAACCCTTTTTTGGCAGGGCCTTTAGAAGGAGTAATATCTTTGGTAAGCAGAGGAAATGAAAACAGGTATTGAAATAGATCTACTGGAGATTCTATTGCTCATTTGTTCTTCATCAGAAGGGCCATATCAGGTTCATCTTTGCCCAGTAAGGGATCACTCTCACTGGGCTAACAGACCCAAGGACATGCCGGTGGAAGCAGAGAGGAGTCATGCATATTTAATATCCTGCTTACTCAGTCTGCTTCATAGGTATATGGTAGATGTGATGAAGTGATGCATACAATAGCAAGATATTGCAGATAATACACCTCTCACTGTAGAGGATTGATATTTGCATTAGATGACCCTCTCTTTAGCTTGAACTTTCTTGAATAAAACCACAGGCATACTTTAGACTGAGCTCACTAGATGCATGTGCTTTGCATATTCTTTGTAGTAGCATTTAGTCTTGGTCAGCATTGCATCCACGGAGGTGATTCAGGACTTTGTGTAAATGTAACATCTGACAGTGAAATCCTGCAGAGCAAGTGCTGTGTTCAGCACTTACACTTCTAGCCTGGAACACTGGAAAAACACACACACACACACACACACACACACACACACACACACACACACACACACACACACACACACAGATGCTAGCAATGCATCAACATTCAAAGAGAGGAAAAAGTCTGGGAGAGGCCAAAAAAAAAAATGTTTTAGCTTTTCTTTCCTGTTTTGGGCTTTCTGTCTGCAAGATGATTACTGTGAAATCCTTCACAAGGGCTGTCATTATTAGTGATGCAAACTGTAGCCAGGGGACTCCAAGCATTAGTGCATATTATGAACAAGCCTGGTGTAAATTATTGTGTTTTGAGTGTTTTGTCTCTGTGTATACATACGTGTGTTAGTTCTGGTGTGATATGTAAGGAATAGGGGGTAGGAAAATAATCAGTGATGAGGTGGTGTGATGTGGCTTTACATGCCATTAAGTTATTAAACGAACCATTTTTTAAAAATAAATTTACTGGAAACAAATAAAAAAGACCATACTTTACAGTGCTGTGAATTTGTCTGTTTTTGTGTATATATCATGCTAAATACACAATAGAGTTTTTATTATTATTATTATTTTTTATTGAAGCAAAAAAAAAAAACGTTGTCCAACACCTATTACCCATATGAAAAACTAGTTGCCCCCTTAAACTTAAAAACTTGTTGTGCCACCTTTAGCAGCAATAACTGCAAGCAAACACTTCTGATAACTGGAGATTAGTCTTTCACAGTGCTGTGGTGGAATTTTGGCCCACTCTTCTCTGCAGAACTGCTTTATTTCAGCCACACTGGAGAGTTTTCGAGCATGAACTACCTATTTAGGGTCCTGCCACAGCATCTCAATCATCATCAATCACTGTACTGCTGCATAATCCAGTTGAGCTTGAGTTTTAATTTATGGACTGAAGACACTCTCCTTTAGGATTTTCTGGTAGAGAACAGAATTCATGTTTCTTTCAAGTATTGTTATTTAATTATTCAATTATAAGTTGCCCAGGCCCTGAAGCAGCAAGCATCCCCACACCATCCCACTGCCACCACCATGCGTGACTGTAAGTCTGATGTTGTTTTTGTGGAATTCTGTGTTTGGTTTATGCCAGATGTAATGAGACCCCTGTCTTCCAAACAATTCCACTTTTGACTCATCAGTCCACAGAACATTCTCCCAAAAGGTTTGAGGATCATCACAGTGTGTTTTGGCAAAATTCAGACAAACCTGAAGGTTCTTCTGGGTTAGCAGTGGTTTTGTCTTGCCACTCTTCCATAGATGCCATTTTTGCCTAGTGTCTTTCTGATAGTATGAGTCATGAACAGTGACCTTTATTGATGCAAGAGAGGCCTGTAGCTCCTTTGATGTTGTCCTTGGCTCTTTTGTGACTTCCTGGATGCGTCATCACTGTGCTCTGGGAGGAATTTTGGAAGGTCGACCCCTTCTGGGAAGGTTAACTACTGTGCCGAGGTTTTCCATTTGGAGATAATGGCTCTCACTGTGGTTCTTTGGAGTCCCAGAGTCTTTGAAATAGCTTTGTAACCCTTCCCAGACTGATGTATTGCAATCACCTTGTTCCTCATCATTTCTGGAATTTCTTTCAATTTTGGCATAGTGTGTTACTGAGTAAGACCTTTGAGCAAACTTCATGCTGTTTGTTTCATTCAGAAACTGTATTTTGTTTTTACTAGGATGAGATATTCACAAAAACAGGAAATCCGGATGGGGCAAATTCACAGCACTGTATATACATTTACAGTTACATTGTATGTTGTGTAACATCTGCAGCAGCAACAGTCTCTTTTTTCTTTCTTAATAAGATGTTTATAAGACAAACAATTCTTGTCATGTTATGCAAATCCCTCTGTGCTGACGATTTCTCTGAAAACCTAAAGGGGCAGTGTTTACTGCTGTTGTGGATGTTGCAAAGCGCTGACAATGGAGACTCCTTCCAAAAATTTTAAATGTCTCCTTGTTTACACCCATTAAAATAATCTCTTTACATCGAGCACCTGCCATACAAGTCCCTGTGCAAATTGTTACTATAGAAACAATAATGTATTAGAACAAACATATTAATATGAACCTGTGATTTAAATGACAGCCAGCACTACTATTACTACTATAGAAAAATAATCAACACCCTCTGACCAATCAGAACAGTGCTGTGGAATAAATGAATGCCAATTCAGAGCCATTTAGTGAAAGAGTAAAATCTGGATTTTATAAAGTGAAATGTATTTAATCAAACAGTAGGAAATGGGACATGACTGCATTAATATGGCTGTTGGTTCATGTTTGTAGAATAGATCTGTATATATTCCTTATTATTCAGAAGCAGTGGTGGATTTCAGTGTAACATATTTCACATAACATATTTCAAAGACCACTTTATTAGGAATACGTGTACACCTGTACATTCATGCAGTTATCTAATCAACCGTGACAGCAGTGCAATGAAATCCTGCAGATATAGGTCAAGAGCTTCAGTTAATGTTCACATCAAACATCAGAATGGGGAAAAAGTGGGATCTCTGTGACTTTGATAATGGCATGGTTGTTGGTGTCAGATGGGCTGGTTTGAATATTTCAGGAACTGCTGATCTCCTCAGAATTTCACACACATCAGTCTCTAGGGTTTACAGAATGTCTGTAAAAATGGATTTATGTAAAAATGCTGACTGATTATGGAATCAAGGATATGGCTAGTCTGGACATTTCAACTAAAGTTCTGTTCTCTCAAATCTCAGTGCATGTCTCTAGAGTCACAGGCATTACACAATGCCTTAAATGTTTATTTTATGGCTTCTACATTAGGGTGTCAGTAGTCTTAATAGACTCACTGTTCAGATAAAAACATCATTGAGGCAGAAACAGAGCCAGGTGAGACAGTCAGCAGGTCTGCAGAAGAAATGTGGCAGGTTCCCAAAGATACTTGAAATAATGTAGCTGATTTGCTTATTAAATTAAATGACAGTGTAGCAAAGAATACTGGTATAGTTTTAAAAGGGAAAGGGTGGACATACCAAATATTGATTAGATTTTTTTACTCTTTGCTGCTGTTTATAGTATTTTCAGTAATTTGTTTGATATCTAACTTATTGATATCTAATTTGGAATGCATATTTGTTTCATAAGTTTTCCAAAGATCATTGCACAGTATAGTATACAGTATATTTTCTACTTCTGAAAGTCCAAGATGAACGTGATAATCTTCACTCTTCATATTTCCTAACTTTACTTATACAAGTTCACAGATTACAGTGGGCTCCCACTCTAGAGACCTTGCCAAGATGTGTACACTGGACCTATAAGAATCATACATTACTACTTACTAGAAACATCTGGAAAAAACATTCGGTATGAGAGATGGAATGAGTGAGACCCACTTATTGAATTCATGAGCCTTCGGCTGGCCTGGTAGGAAAATATGTCTTACAGATAATGGCATGAGGCTGGTTTTCTTTCCTACCAGATAATGAGTGTGTCTGAAACTGGGTGAGCTGGAGCAGGTCTGATCAATGTAAGTCTAGATGTAAGCCTCATTTGTATGACCATGCTAACTAAAGAGCCTTTACAGAGCCGTTAGATGTGTTGCTAGACTTGCTGACCTTGCTGACCTGAGACCTATTTTGGCCTTGAGCAGTGCACCATGAAAAGACGTGTGTAGTTTTAAGGCTACTGAACATGAACAATATATTTTTTGTGTATTTGGTATGTTATTGCCGTGTTTAAGGTTAAGGTGATAGAAAATTGTAGCCATGCCATTAGCCTCATATGGAACACAGCTGCTGAATTAATGAACACACCATGAGCATTGGCACTGCGCACATACAGCTTCTCTGCCAGTACAAACCAACTGGTCCCATTAAAGTAAAAAGCAGGGAAATGTAAAGTAAAAACAGAAGTGCTGTGGATATATTATGAGAGTAGTGAATAGATGGAAAGAGTTGAAAGGAGAGTGCAACACAAGTGTGAGAGGACGGGAGTATAGGATCTAGCTTCAGGTAGCGCAATAAACACAGCTGAAAGGATGAAAAGAAGCACCAACATTGGTTTCAGTGTTGTATTCAGTGCTCCAGTCAGTGCTGTTGTAAATCACAAAGCCTTTGCAAGTGTAAGGCATTCAGCAGTATCAAAGACAGAAAGCGAACAGGGCCAGCTGGAAATGGCGAAGGAAATTTACACTGTAAAGCCTCTGCATGTTTATGAACTTGGCAGCACAGTGTACATCAGTGTCATGTAATAAACGTTGCCATCAGTTCAGTTAAGATTGATAGTAAATAGGAGGATTGAGGGGTTACTATACAAACTGAGCCGAGTCTACTCTACTGAGTAAGTCTTTAAAATGCTTCTGTGACAGCTGAAGTTAAATTACCGTTGAACAGTTCTCTCCAGGGAGGACACCGATTACAACTAATGCATGGAAACACACACACACACACACATACTCACACACACACACACACACACACACACACACACACACACACACACACACACACACACACACATTTGTCTTTCTATCCTTGCGAGGACCTTCTACTGACATAATTAATAATACAGCTAATTAATTCTATGCCAACATTTTTTGCTAATAAGGAAGGTTCCTTATTTCTTGGGACTGGGCAAATTTAAAAAAAATTCAAAACTGTCAGATAATCCTATCCTTGTGGGATTTGTTACCCACCAAGATATAAAAATATGCCCTACCCACAACTGCCCCCTCCCTGCCCAATACACACACACACACACACACACACAGACAGATGTATCAGAATTTATTCTACTCTATACCTAGAGGCATTTGGTGACAGTGGTTAACACTCAGGAGTAATAACGTTCACAACTATGTGCGTGTAACAACCGAGGATTTTATTCTCTGTATTCGTCTGGTATTATTCAGAGAGTTAAGGAGCTGGGGTCTTGCGAGTACATACGGTGGAGCTGAAATGGCTGAGGAGGTCTGGCGTGAGTGTGTGTGTACACAGAAAATGGTTGGAAAGGGTCTAAATACTGCTGACATAAAAATCTCTCCTCTCCAGCATATGGAGATGATGGAGAAAGCAATCCTATTTGCCTCACCGCAGATGGATTTTAGCCAGTGCTGTGCGAACTGAGGCCGACGGCATCCCACTGCTCTCTGCTCCACCATAGTGTTGGCAAGCAGGCAGCCAATTGAAGTTTTCCTTTTCATTAATTGGTAGGAAATAAAGGATTTTGTAAGTCTGTTTGCTGTAATTAGTGGAGCTTTGCTTTGTAGAACTGGAGCATTTCCCACATTTTTTGGGTGTGCTGAAAAACTGTTGTCACTAGCAATTAAAGCTCGTGTTGCTAGCAATTAAAGGTAATTTTCATATGGCTTGTTGCCATGCCTACTGAACCACTCAGTGCTTTTGAGTGTCCAGGCTCAGGACATGCAACAGAAATGTTTAGTTTCATCCACTCCCAATGGACTGAACAGATCCTGCAGTGTCTGCGGATAATATTAAATGAACAAAGAGGTTTCCTAAAGCAGGGGTTCCCAAACTTTTCCAGGGCAAGGCCCCCCAAATGGCATTAACATTTGACCGAGGCCCCTCTTTTGCAAGATGTCTTTAAAACACATTAAAAAGACTTCTGAATATACCCCCCCCCCCATTTTTTTTATATTAATAATTACATCTTACATCTTTACATTACATTACATTAGGATTTGATTGTGTGTGGTTGTCTGAAAAAAAATCATTTATTTATTTTTCACACCAAATTGTTGAGGCCCCCATAGGCCCCACTTTGAAAACCACTGTGCTAAAGGATTTAAAGTGTGCTTAGAATAGCTTGTGGGTAAAATTATGGTCAATTGGCACCCAGGAGTTTCATATAGGTTGCATTTACTTTAAGTATATTAGGTGTACAAGTGTTTGTAAAAAAAAAAAAGACTGAATGTCAATATTTATTGATTACACTAAATAGCAAAGTCAGTGAACAATGTGTCAATGGATAAATGGTTTCTATGCACAGAGTGTACTTGAAATCTACTGAGATATTGAATGTATGGAGCATTTCAGAAATGGAAATTGACTAAACAAATGAAAATGGCATTACAAACTGGCCTTATATATATATATATATATATATATATATATATATATATATATATATATATATATATATATATATATATACACACAAAGTAACATAATTGTGTTGCTGACATGCCTTTAACTGTGAGGCACTGGGGTGAAAATGGTATTATCTAGTATTATATCCAATTCCACTTTATTAAAGAATTTATTGGTAACTAGCACATTAAAAGTACTTGTTATATAACAAAAGTTCATGACTGGACTAACAGTTCAGGACTGTTTTTAACTGCTTTTAACAAAAGACATCCCACAATGTTTTAGAAAGAGATCCCCGCTCTGTCTGTCTAAAATCTGATGACAGAGGATTGACAAAGTAACCTCTGAAGATGAACAAGACCAGATCACATCTGTAAAGAAAAAAACAAATGGCAAGGTGATTGGATTTTAGTGCAGAACTCTGCTCTTTTGACATGGTTTTGCACTTTGTTAGCTTGGTAGTAGTTAATTAGATTGTTTCACTTTTAATGGGTTTCCCTTAAGGGCTTTAATTCTGTTGGATTAATAAATTGTGTTCGTTCTCTGTTGGATGCTGAATGAATTTCTAAAAAAGCACAAAAATAATGTGCTAACTGTCTGCACCAGATGTGTGTCTCTGTATTTTTAGATGATTAGTGTAAAGCAGTGGTTCTCAACCCAGGGGACGGGTTGTCAGTGCAGTCAGTGCAGACCAGTGTTGCCAACTTAGAGACTTTTCAGACCCCTTTTGCGTCTTTTTTTTGCACAAAAAAGCACCTAACAACAAATCTAGCGACTTTTTGGAGAAACCTTAGCAACTTTCCAAACGTTGCCAGTACTGTCCTGCATGCGTGAGGTCTTGCTTTCCTGCTGCACTCACACCTCTGTCTGCGTCTGCTCTCTTCAGTGAGTGGCTGATTTGGTCCCAATTTGCATAATTCGTATGCGAATGTTTTTAGAATGCAAGACGAATGGAATGCAACATGTTTTACATGTAAAATAGTACACGTTATTACACCCTAGTTCTCTTGTTCAAAGAATTTATAGTGTTCAGATATATTTTTGATCATTCATGTTCCATACTTGTCCGTTATTTAGTTTTATAAAAGTCTGAAAAATTATGTTAAATGGCATCTATCTATCTATTTATGTATCTATCAAAAACAGATTATAGATTAGGTTATATATAGATAGATTTTATATAGAATATAGATAATCATTATACCTGGTCTCCTCCAATTTGGGGGGGGGGACATGCCACATGATAGGGGAGGCTTGGGGGGGATTTAGTTACAAAAGTTTGAGAAGCTCTGGTATAAAGGATGCTGCATAGTCATTGGTACTGAGCGATTTGGATTTCATTTTAGAACTTGATTGGAGCATGAATAAGTGTAAAAAGTGTAATAGGAACCGGTCCCCTGGATTAAGTAAACATTGCAGTGTTGTTTTATGATGATTGAAGATGAAGATATGGACAGCATAACTGTGCAGTATGCAGCATTGCTGCTTAACAGCTCCAGGGTCCTCGGTTCGATCCTGAGCTTCCAATGTTCTGGTTGCCTCTCACTGTCCAAAACATGCCAAGAGGTGGATTGGTTATTCTAAATTGCCTCTAGTTATGTTTGTGTGAATGGACCCCGTAATGGACCAGTGTTGCATAGAGGGTGTATTTCTGCCTCGTACCTTGTGTTCCCTGGATGTGCTCTGGATCTACCACAACCCTGACTAAACCCTGATCAAGCTCTTACTGACAAAGCATGAATTATATTTCTTTTACTTTTTAGTACTTTATTACATGATTCTATAGAGAAGTAAAAGAATTCTCTGCTTAACTAGATAATTTGTGGGAGAGATAAAAAACGGTATTCATATCCTTTAACATTAACATTAATATGTTTTGTTTTAAAAGAGCTGACTCCACACTGGGCCTCTCCACAAGTGGAGGCTGACTCATTTTATGACATTCGATTAGCTGGAATGAGTAGTCTGCTAAAAGGCAAGTCAAGTACAAAAGAAGGCAGCAGACAGAAGCTTTTGTTTCCTTTCGTGTGTTAAAGACCTCCGGTTTAGCCCCTAAAATTGTTTGCATTTGTGTTGTGGCGTATACCTTCTGCTTGGTGCTTTGTAGCCAGTTGGTTGTTTTCTCACTGCAGTGTATTGTGTGTTTGTGAATGCTGGACCACGGGAACCCAGCTGAGTCAGCCATCAGCAGCTCCTGCCTTCAGTGACATCATCGCCTGGCGTCCAGGCTTTAGAGAAAGAGAGGAGGCGGAGGAGAAGCTATTGGGTGTGGGGTTAATGGAATTACTTCTCTCAATCTGCGAAAGGAGTCAGCTATCGATGGCTCATCTTTACATACATCACTCGCTTAGCAGTGAGATTTCCTTGGGGAAAATGATCCATTTTATCACATCCAGTTTTAGACATTATTCTCTTTTTTTGTCTGACCCACATCTGGTTTACGGTGTTGGCCCTGCATGTACTTTGAGTCAGTGGAGTCATCTGGTTTCTACACAGACAACGTGCGTCTGTTGTGATTTATTTGGTCTGTTCACATCAGCTGTATGTGATTTGGTTTAATTACAGGAAGACGTTCATTATTATGGGCATGGAAACAATGGATTACGTTTTGCACTTTAAAGTAATCACCCAGTAATGTTTGCTATGTGAACTCTGGGTGAATGCTCCCAAAAATAGCTCCGGTTACAGCTCACAGAGGGAAAAGGAGAGCAATTAGTCTTTCAGTAAGGGCCCCACAACTCCTACTGTTTTATTGTGCTGCATTCTGATTATACCAGCCTTATATTGCCATATATATTGCCATCTGCATCATGATCTGTTTACAGCTCCATTCTTTTCCATCAGTGTTTTAGACAAAGTTATCAGAAAGGAACATCTGATCGGATCCAAAATGTATACTAAAACAAGTAGTTTGGTGCATTTTATATTGAGACTGCAGTGAATTCCCTGTTATATTTCTGTATGGACTCTTCGATGCTGTGAGACAAGGAATATTCAAGAGAGTGTGTGAGCTATGGAGACACAGGCAATCCCATGCCAGGCTTCATTTATATTGACAGTCTGTCTGCGGCTTGAGGGCTGCTAATGCCATTTATTCCTTTCAAGTAGTAATGATGATTGTTCTATTTGGCAGAAAGATGCACCATTCTCCAGAGGTTATGGAGGCCAAAGAACCACTGGAGTGACAAGAAGCCAGCGAGAGGGAGAGGGGAAATGTAGAAAAGTAGCTAAAGGTTGTTCACGGAATGAACTCTACTGAGAGAAGCTATGCAGTAGCCTTAGGATAAAGAGGTGCTGTTTTCTGCATATCCTGCATTTACATTAGAACTCCTGCTTAGAAGAAAACCACAGCAGGAAGTGTGCATGCAACCACTTCTCACAGGCTGGATTTATAATGAGCTACAGGAGGTGAGTTTAGAGACTTTAAAAAGAAGCAGTCTATCTAAAATGAGCAAGCAGATCTCTCTAATTGCTGCCTGTAGTGAGTGTAATCACAGGTTAGGCAGCTGGTTAATGTAGTAATATAGTAGGCCTGATAAATAGATCTTTAAGACAACAGTATTGTACTTGCTTGGATACTTATCTGCATACACACACAAGCATGTGTGTGTATGTAGTAAGTAGCTGGCCTATGGCAGGATAAAAGAAGAACATGGACATTTTGTCTCTGAGGAATGAAATGACAAAGGTAAAAAATGACTCTAAGTTGATGTTAGGACAGCTGATTGCTCTGTTGTGAGTCTGTGGTAAGAATATGAGGCCACAGGAACCTGTGTTCCTGCCTTATAGCTCCAGTGTCCATGGTTTGATCCTGAGGTCAAGTTACTGTCTTGCATGGTGTTTTTGTACATGTTCGCACCGTATCCCTGGGGATTCCTCTGGGTTCTCCAGTTTCCAGTCTCCCGAAATATGCCAGTAGGTGAGTTAACTACTCTAATTTGAGCCTAGTTATGAATGTGTGTGTGAATGTGTGTGTGCATGGTGCACTGCAACGGACTGCTGTCCCATTCAGGGTGTGTGCCCTCTTCATGCCCAGTGTACCCAGGATTGGTGACCACAACCCTGACCAGGATGAAGCAGCTACTGAAGATGACTGAGTGAAGGAACCATACCGTTTTAATTCATAATTTTGCTGGTTGCTCTAGGTAACAGTGATCACCTGCCATCATGGAATTTAAGATACTCATTCACACTTAGCAAATAAGAGTGAATACAGTCAGTACTGTGAGGGAAGAAAAGGTTTTTTAATTTTAACAGCCAAAAAGCCACGGCTTACTTTGAATAACAAATATATTGCAACATGATTGTACATTGTATTGTTTATCACATACGTTAACATGACTCTCATGTTGGATATTATTATGTTGTTCTTTTTTCATCGAATCCTTGCAGAAGTTGATTTGTTTAGGAACATGATTTATTCTTATAACACACTGACACTAAACTGATGTTCACTAGCTCTAGCTCTTCTTAATGCTTTGATTGCTGCAGTGTGGACTAACCAATGAACCATAAACCATAAACACGCCCATCTTCCTTGCTGCCTCTCAGCCTCACTCTCCATTTCACATCCTGATGTCATTCCTACCGAATGAAGGATGGCCGTGATGATGATGTAATCATTGACGAAGGTGTGTTCCTGCCATATCCTATATTATTATTCTCCCTTAGTCCCGTATGCCTCAGGACACTCTTGTCAGCTAGCTCAGCAGATGTATTCTAAAAGGACTTGGCACAAGGCACTGAGTGTGTGCCTCTCTGTCAGACACACACACACACACACACACACACACACACACACACACACACATACACAGGGACCTTGTTTCTGTCTAGTTTCTGTCTGGTCTTTTCAGTCTAGCTGTGCAGCTGGACTCCACACTGATAACCCCTCTAGAGCCTGGCCTCTGCACACCAGAGCCATTTAACAGGTCATGTCTGCCAAAGGAAGTGTGGCTATTAGTCCTTTTCACTCAAGTGGAAGGTAGCTGTTCAGACCTGTGTTAAAGAAAACCACCTTTGGCTATGTCCTGTTTAAATTACTGCCAAGCCTACACCCTGTATAACTTTGCATTGTGAATGGCTAACCTGTGTATGTGTGTTAAAATAACTGTATAGAAAGGTCACTAATAAGTATTCAAGCCCTCCAAATCTGAAGTACCTCATTACTTATTTATGGCCACGGGAAATGACTGCATGCTGTCTGAGTGCTGGTGTATCAGGGAGAGCAGGGAGCTGTGTGACATGAGTGTTTTATCGGGCCGATAACTGCAACCGTCTGCTGGGTGGGTGTGCATGAGCGAGTGACTGATTTCTGAGTAGGTACTATCCATATAGACAGACTGGAGCAGCTGATGCATGCAAAGACAAATACACACACACACACACACACACACACACACACATGCACACCAGCGACCAGTTTGATTCAAATTGGTCCCTTTATCTAGGTGTGTGTGTGTGTACAGTATGTGTGTGTGTGTGTGTGTGTGTGTGTGTGTGTGTGTGTGTGTGTTCGTGCGTGTGTGAGATGAAGAGGTTGAAAAAGCCGACATCTACAGCTGAACAAGCACATGCATCAAAGCATTAAATATTTTTTAGTTACAAACAGATGGTTTGAGTGTTTCTTATTATGAAGTACCCTTTGTACAATTTGGACAACATTCTTGCAGTTATGTGTTTGAATTTTTAATGAAACCCGGAGTTAGGCAGGTTTAAAAATCTCTAGCATCAAACAGCTGGTTAAACTATTGGTTAATACATTTTACCGAAATGTTTAATTTATTTTCTGCATCTGGGGATATAATTGAATTACACAGTTATTGTGAATATGAATGATCCATAATAATTTGTTCCAGAATATAAAGTATACAAAGGTAATGGTAACAATAAGTTTTTTGAGATTTTACTTAGTATTTTTGTTTATATATATATATATATACCCACAGTATCTCACCCCCTCACATTTTTGTAAATATTTGATTATATTTATAATGTGACAACACTGAAGAAATGACACTTTGCTACAATGTAAAGTAGTGAGTGTACAGCTTGTGTAACAGTGTAAATTTTACTGTCCCATCAAAATAACTCAACACACAGCCAATAATGTCTAAACCGCTGGCAACCAATGTAAGTACCAAATAAGCTTTACAGATCTCTATTGGAGATTTAAACAGGGTTTAAACAGTTTTTCATGCTTGTTCAATGAACCATAAACAATTATTGCACATGCACCTGTGGAACAGTCCTTAAGACACAAACAGTTTACAGGTGGTAGGCAATTAAGGTCACAGTTACAATAACTTAGGACACTAAAGAGACCTTTCTACTAGGAGGCATGAGGACTGCAGATGTGGCCAGAGCAATAAACTGCAGTGTCTGTAATGTAAGACGCCTAAGACAGTGCTACAGGGAGACAGGAAGGACAGCTGATTGTCCTTGCAGTGGAAAATTACATGTAAGCATGTGTCCCCCCCAGACGTGATGGAGAACTTGTAAATGCCTTGGTGGAAGAGTGCAGTAACATCTCACAGCAAGAACTGACAAATCTGGTGCAGTCCATGAGGATGAGATGCACTACAATACTTAAAGCAGCTGGAGGCCAGATACACCGCATACTGACTGTTACTTTTAATATTGACCCCCCTTTGTTCAGGGACTCATTATTCCATTTCTGTTTATCAAATGTCTGTGAAACCTGTTCCGTTTATGTCTCAGTTGGTGAATGTTTTATGTTAATACAAATATTTACACATGGTAAGAAATTTGGAAATCTGAAATTAAATATATATATACAGTGCCCTCCACTAATATTGGCACCCTTGGTAAATATGAGCAAAGAAAGCTGTGAAAAATTATCTTTATTGTTTAACCTTTTGCTATTTTGTTAAGAAAATGACCAAAAATACTCTGCTCTCATGGATATCAAAAAATTGCAAACACAACACAGGTTTATCCAAAAAAAATATTTGTTAAACATTTTAACAGATGCTTGAGGTGAATCACATAAAGGTTTGATCCAAATCCATTTTTCCGTGGAATCTAAGTTTCTATAATGCACGGAAAGGTAGATCTAGATAACCTAGGTTTCTTCTCGATTTAGAGAGCTTACCACTAATGAAAAGGGAGAAGCAGTCTTGCTGTCAAGGAAATCTTTCCTGTACCTATTCTGACAGGTTCCGACTTGTAGTCCTCATTAGTTTTACTCTGCTTACTGAATAATTCATAGTAGTTACTTGAATAATAAATTTATGAACCCAGTTGGTTTGGGGGAAATAATTAAATGTAGCACTGACTCCAAACCTAAGCTTAGAATCTTGGTAAGCAGTTTGTAATTTGCACTTAGAGGTGAAATGGGGTGAAATGAATAACACTTTCTCTTTTTTTTTATTATTATTATTATTATTATTATCGCTAGCTGATGCATGACCTGAGATTGTGGGCTGTTAACCAGATTGAATTAATTATATTAATCTAGATAGCCTACAGCAAACTATTTAAACACAAAAGAAATAATGCACTAATCAGTGTGAACATTGGTTGATTTACAGGTTAAGTGCTAAGCTTTGTACTTGCTATGTTGGCAGATTAGCAAAGCTAGCTAACTGTACTAGCTACATACACTCATCACAGGCATCAGTCAGAGGCATCAACAATCTTTGCTACAGTACTTCCATCCAAACTTTATTTTTCTTTGTAATGTCTCTATAGACATTTAAATAGATGTATTAGACAAAAAAAGACCTTGTTTATAGGTTTACAGATTATAAAATTTTTTGTCCATAGAAATTTGGATGTTCTTCTTGCGTATTTGTGGAGTTAGGAGGAATTGTGTTGGGAGAATTGTGACCTGTAAAATATTATTTGGCCTTCAGAACTTTCCAGACTATAGAGAGCACAACTCCATGATATAATAAAACGTTTAGCAGACCATTCAACAAAGCATTACAGTGTTATAACAAGATGATCAGAGAGAGCTATGGGGCTGTAGGTACAGTTGTGTATTTGCAGTAAGAAACTTTTATCTAATAAAAACAAGTTAATCCAGGTGCAAGATAGAAGAAGGAAAGAATCCAGAGGCACTGTGGGACAAAGATGGCAAATTCCTTTATGAATGTATGGATAAATTCGGTTGATTTGGATAAATGCTTATGTAGATCAGTACAGCTTTTTATCCTTTGTTGAATGTTCCCAGGTTAGATATCACAATACCACCACAATATAAGCAATTCATATTGAATATAAATAGATTTTGGTAAGTTTTGAAAATGAATGTTATGCACTAACATCTTGTGTTACACAAAATGTTAATTCTTCTATGTCAATTTGTGACCAATTTTTAATCTAAGGTTCTATACCCAAAGAACCAAAAGTAGTGCATTAACTACTGTAGTGTCTCCAGTTTGCTTTCGTCATCACGGTTACACAGTGAATACAGTAAAACAGTAGAAATAAACCATAGACTGCAGGGAATAAGCAGACCTCAAATTAGAGAGGATTAGAGAGATTCTGGGACAGCTGTTGCTCAGACAGGACTCAGGAACTGTAGGTCCCCACCTGCTGTTTCCTTCTGCTGTCCAAAAAGCCAAACATGACAAATGAGAGCAATAGGAGTTGGTTTCCTGATATCTGGGCAGGCAGAGGGATAGAAATAGCAAATGAAGTTTTGAGGCTGCCCAAATATAAACCTGGGACGAAGGATGAATCAAAGACAGGTGCTCAAGAGGGAAAATCCCCCTCATTGTATTTCAGTTCTCACTTCAACTAGCGTGTGTGACAGGTGTAAGGAAAGCATGACAAGGCAGATCTATTTTCCAGACCACATAAAATGCCACACTACTTGTTCAGAATGGGAAACCCAGTGAAATGATGATGTGCTATTTCAGTCGCAACCTTCTTTACATAGTGAATATTCAATTTTAAAATTAGTGGCTGTTACAGTAAAGTCCATTCCAGGTAATATAAATTGATATTTCCATTTAGTGTAAAATATTAGTGTTTGGTTTGAGATGTTACCTATAAAAATTAGATACTCTAGTCTTAAATACATAGGGTACAGTGTATAGTGTTGTATATCAGTCCCTGCAGGATTTTGCGATTGCTGAAATTAACACAAAATCAAGTAAACTCCACACTATTCAGAAGAGCTTGCAATTTTTCAAAAGTACCACAGATTTGGGCCAAGATGTGTCATATGACATCATCACAATGTGCATTCAGCCAAAGCCCTATTTGATCCACGTGCATTGCACATCACTATAAGACATCAATTTTGGGTAGTTTGTTTGGGTAGTTTTCCACAAAAAAGCACAAAAGACTCTACAAGTTGCATCTCAAATTTAGAAAAAAAAGCCACAGCAAAATTAAGCATTTTTGACTGCAACAATCACCAAAAAAACTCCTCGAAATCCTGTATGGCCTGGTATATGTAGTGTATAGTGGAAAGTATATCATTTGAAACACAGCCTTTGTGAGTAACAACTTCTATCCAGTCCTAGTGCAGGAGGCAGGAATAAATTTAGACCAATTTTTTTTGGAAGATATATGCCAACGCAATATATTGACTTTCTTGTTGAACTTCTTCTCTGAGTTTATGGATTATTGCTGGTCCATGTTTTGTCTTATTTACTTTAAAAGCGAGAAAAAAAGAGAGACTGGTGATGAAACTGGTTAAAGCTGCTAAGTGACATGCACTGTATGGGCCAAAGTTTTGGGCACTTGACCATCACACCCATATGTGGTTCTCTCCCAAACTGTTGGCAAAAAGTTGGAAGCACATAATTGTATAAGTTGTCTTTGTATACTGTAGCGTTACAATTTCCCTTCACTGGATCTAAAAACCTGTTAAATCATGACAATACCCCTGTTCACACAACTGAGGTCCTGTTCTTCACTCTAATAGCATCTATTGATAGCCTAATGCCAACCCACTTCAGATGAAAGTGGTGTTAACTTAAGTGTTAGCACTCATTTCTGAGACATCCTGTATCTTAGATTACCTCTTATCAGATAAAAGCATCTTCCATCCCTGTGTAAAGGGCAGGAAGTTGGATAAAGGAAAAGGCAGACTGACTGAAGGATAAATGTATAGCTTTAACAGTTGTCTTCCTTAAAGATGCAGCTTGTTTAGGTCACTCATTGATTGTCTGAGTGATGTCAGTAGTTCTATCTCACCTCATGTCTCTGTTTTCTTTTTTAATCGTGAGCCATTGTTGCTGCAATGCAACAGTTTCCACAGTTTCATTTCTTTATATTGTAATTGAGGGGGTGCACAGTGTCTTAGTGGTTAGCACATTTGCCTCACACCACCAGGGTTGGGGGTTCTGTGTGTGTTCTGTGAGTTTGAATGTTCTCCCCGTTCTGCAGGGGTTTCATCCGGGTACTCTGGTTTCCTCCCCCAGTCCAAAGACATGCATGGTGGGCTGATTGACATGTCCAAAATATCTGTAGTGTATGAATGGGTGTGTGAATGTGCATGTGATTGTGCCCTGCGATGGATTGGCACCCCGTCCAGGTTGTACCCCGCCTTGTGCCCCATGCTCCCTGGGATAGGCTCCAGGTTCTCCATGACCCAGTAGGATAAGCGGTATAGAAAATGGATGGATGGCTGGATGTAATTGATGGCGTGTATCACAGCTTGGGTTGAATTATTTTCACTGGAATAGAGTAGATTAGTTCTTGCTACATACATTTTCTTTTCTCATATCTTGATGCATCTTCTCATACATGCATGCAAGTACAAACTCAGAGCCTTCTCTGCTACAGTAAGCCTCTAATTTCAGAAATCACACTTTAAGCAGATCATACTTTAATGATTTATCTCGAAGTCAGAGATGGGAGAATCTCATTGTATCAGATTTACCTTATGGAAAATTCCCTTGAGACTCGCACTAGAAACCATAGGTAAGCAATGGGAATTCAAGGGTCACCATGACTTCTAATGAGAGCCTGAAATTGATGATACCAAAGCCTAGAATATCATTTGCCACTTTCATAAAACTTTCACAAAAGTGTCCGTAGAACCTTACATGAATTAAAACATATTATAAAGCACACAATTTTATAATAGGATTAAAGTAGAAGTCTTGGGTTTCCTGGCTTTGTAAGAGTTAAATTCAAGGTGGTTTGGCTACATATTTAATGGAAGATGAGGCACCATAGGATTCCAGCTGAATAACCATTGGAAATGTTCATGGGGATCCCATCGGAATGTTCCTTCATGGCTCCTTTAATTGTTCATAAGGTGTACTGTAGGTGTGAAGGCATGCCCAGTAATATTTATATTATACAACCTCTATGTAAGTTGGAAGGTGTGGAATTGTACTTTCAATGTTTATCCAGAAAATAGTTTCTGTGACGAGGGAGACCACCCTGCTTTTACACAGACCATTCCTACCTCCTATAATCTACGGTCAAATGCAGTTAATCCTCATCCTAGCACCAATATTTCACTCACGTGGGAGTTCATTGACATTCCAATTATATTGTCTCTGTTTCATATGAAAAGCAGCTTCCACTATTTTTTACTTTGTGAAATACTAGAAGGAGTGTGCCTCACCTGCCTGTACCCCTACATAGGTCAGTGGGCAGAAGTCGAAGGATAGGCCCAGAGAGAAAAAAACCCAATCTGTTCTTTGAGCTGTTCCTCTGTCTTTGTCACTTTCCTTCTGAGAAATATGACAGGCCAGAATATGATGAATGCCAAAGCAAAACAACAACAACAACAACAAAAAAAAAAACCCACACCATCTACCGCTTAAGAAAGAGAGGAAGCTAGAGATGGAAACTATAGAGAAAGGCAGACAGAGAAAAGTGTAAAAACCTATCCTTATTAAAAAAAAAAAAAGATTTGTACTAAAAATAGAGGTCCCATTACTCTGTCCAATAACAGTGAGCGGAGGTAACTGCCAGTATTCCTGATGGATGGTTGTTCTGCTGATTTCAAGGATTTGGCTTTATCTCTCTCACACCTTTCTCTTTATTTCTAATAAACAACATACATCATGCTCAACATTAGCTTGAATAAAGCATGCTCTCGGTCTGTGCTGCACATATTTTTCTGACCAAGATGACATTTTCAGGGACTTTTTACAAATCTGCGTGGTCTTTGGGCGGCTTTGGTATTTCTTAAATCCTTGAGCTGGCTGTGAGGATGACCACACTGTTGTAATTATGACACAGAATGAAAGAGAGAGGGAGAGAGAGAGAGAGAGAGAGAGAGAGAGAGAGAGAGAAAGAGAGAGAGAGAGAGAGAGAGAGAGAGAGAGAGTAGTCTCAGTGAGGGTTTATATTCTCTCTAATATATGATCCCTTCAAATATATTAATAATGATGCTTAAGATGCCAATAAATCACGTCAATACATCACTCTCTTGTAACAGTGTGCATCTTTACACTAAAGTAGCCTACTTAAATTCAACACATAGCAAACCTACTGCTCTGTAGGATATGCAGTATATGCATGTTGAATGTGTTTGCTCTATGCTCATTTACAACCCTAATTCCAAAAAAGTTGGGATGCTTTTTATTTAAAATGTAAAAAAAAACAGAATGCAGTGATTAATTAAGTAAGTAGCACTCACGTTTCCAGACTTTTGTTGCCCCGTCCCAACTTTTATGAGACACGTTGTGGCTATCAAATTCCCTAAAATTACCTTATTTTTTTTTCCTGAAAATGGTACATTTCCTCAGTTTAAACATTTGATATGTTTTCTATGTTCTATTGTGAATAACATATGGGTTTATGAGATTTGCAAATCAGTGCATTCTGTTTTTATTTACATTTAACACAGCGTCCCAACTTTTTTTGGAATCGGGGTTGTACATCTTTGTTCTTTCACTGGACACTGCCCTTTTTAGAGGCCCCAGGGCAGCTTGTGTTTCACAGTGTAAGTGGAGGGGCGAGTTTGGCTGGAATATATGTGATAAGCACAATGAATGAAAGGACTAATTCATTAATGTATTCATTCATTATGAATATATCTCCCTGCAGCTATTCCCCTGTGTAATTTGCTTTTCACAGTTTAGACGTGTTTTTTTTTTTTATTCAGAGTTCATCTGATAAATGAGCAGTGACAGCTGTGGTGTGCTAGACATTTACCACATTCTAAGGTAACTGCTTGAAGATTAGCTGGAGAGTGGCTGACTTTATAAGAAATGAACCATTTTGTTGATGCACATTAGCTTCCTGTTAAGCAGAACAACAATATTTCTCTATTTCAGTAAAAAAAAAAATCTCCTGTAATGCGCATAATGTTTCTACTGTGGGAAGTGACAACAGACCGTCTCAGAAGACACCGGAGGGTAGGTTTTATGGTGGAACCGATGGTTGCCACATTGTTTAGCCTTTCCCACTTTGTTAATGTTGTGTGTGAAAAAAGGTCCTGCAAAGAGGAATAAAACATTGTTTTGATGGAAAACATTAAAACTGCTCAGGAATTTGGTCCCGACCTCTCTGTGTGTGTGTGTGTGTGTGTGTGTGGGTGTGTGTTTATACGTTTATACTGTATGTATGTGTCTCTAGAAGGTGAATGTGTATTGAAGCATTATTGGAGCCCTTATGGGATATTGGTGCTGAAAGCCGACTTCTCTAAAACAGCTATACACTAATCTACATCATCATCATCATCATCATCATCGTATCTCTCTCTCGCTATCTCTCTCCCTCTCTTTCTCTCTCTCTCTCTCTCTCTCTCTCTCTCTCTCACACACACACACACATGCACACACACACACACACACACACACACACACACACACACACACACACTGGATCAGAGGAAGGCAGTGCTGAAAGCTTTAGAGCCCCTGGCAGCAGGGTTAAAGAAATAAGGGCCTCCCTTCCATCCGTCTGTAGCCAGACACCTGAGTCCTCCCCTGTGTGTGATATTACACAGAGTCGCCTAATTAGCACTGTGCTGTTATTCTACTTTCACACACACACACACACACACACACACATACACACACACACTTATTCTGTTGGCAGTACAAAAGTACCAGAAAAATTCATCCACATCTGCTTACACGCAGCCATGGTCTGTTTGTGTTTATGTGAGTAGAAAGATGTGGACAGAGTTTTCATGTTACCTTCAAAATATTGCTGACCTGTCTGTTTCCATTAAACACATTGCTGTCAATATCTAATGGTGGTTTCACTCAGTGAAAGATTCAGATTAATTGCATTGTATCTTGTTGGAATATTTGACAGTTATATCTAGATAACCATAAACACTATATATCAGTGGTTGAATTTTTTTCTGGCAGGCATTGTTCCAGATGTGTGTATCACACATCTGCCTTTAGATCTGCTTAAGCAAACGTTTCAACTCATGTCTTTAAAAATCACACCTTTAGTAGAGAAAGTTTGGACAATTTAGATGAACAAGATCATAATATTGGTTAATTAGCTAATGCACACATGGTTGTCTAGAAATGAAAGCAATTGCAGTTTAGGAATCATTAAAAAAGATGAAATGTTTGCAATATAGCATTTTGTTGCAGAAGAACACACAGCGTGGCTTTTCTTGCTCTCTCTTTCTCTCCTTGTCTATCCCTGTAATGATTATGTGCTAATGTGTTATGAGCAGAGACTGGACTGATGCTGGAGACGCATTAGACTAATTTAGCTTCTAAAGAGGGAAATAATCCAATCCATCAGTCCAATCAGCATGTATTTGGACAGAAGAGAGAAAGAGGAAGGGGATGTATCCTCAGGGACAGGATTGAGGGAGGAGGAAAAACATAGGAATACCAGCCATCTCTAATTCCTCTTTGTTTTTTCATTGATCTTGCTCTCTAGCGAATGGCTAAATGGTTTGTGGCATGTCCCTGTGCCCACCATCACGCCTTCTCTCTCAACTCTCTTGTCTTGCGCTGTCTTTGTTTACCCAGCATCCATCACTGTCCCAGACTCCAACATACACAAAGGGGCTGTCTACCTCAACTACCACATCGTTCTCTTGTCCTTATCTTAGGAGTGCTTGTATACACCGTCCTGTTCCTCTCTCTCTCTCTCTCTCTCTCTCTCTCTCTTGCTCTCTCTCTCTCTCTCTCTCTCTCTCTCTCTCTCTCTTTGTTGTATTTTTTTTTCTTGCTCCATCTGTCTTTCTTTGTCTCACATACACTCTTGCCTTTCTCCCAGTCTCGGTTTCTGTTCTGAACTCACTTGTGTGTACTCCCTCCCATACTCCTTGTGTCTTATTTTCTCTGACTCTTATTTACTTCCCTCTCCATCTGTCCCTTGTATTCTACCTTTTTTCTGTTATCCATATAACTGATGCAGATCAATTCATAGTGAGCTTGATGTACAATTTTGTTCTGTTTAGTGAAAACTATGGTCAATGTCTGCATATTTATTAAAAGGTATAGTTAGTGATTTTGATGTAAGATAGATTAAACCATGCATGTGAGTGTGTGTATAGGCCAGAATTGATGAATGCTAGTGTAAGAGAGGGATCGTTTTGAATTGAAAGGTAACTGACTGAGAAGCATTTCAGTATAGATTACTCCTTGTCCTTATTGGCCACGTGTCGGTGGTCCCCATCATTTGATTTTTCTCTGAGCATGTACTGTTTTATTGACAGCTACCACAATGTGAGGAGTTTTTCCACAAATAACAAATATTATAATCACGACAAATACAACAAATATTATAAGCATAAATCACAAAACTAAAATTTAAACACCACCTAATCTGTATTTTCCTTCTTTTCAGTTTTTTCCACTATTGATATTTGAACCATGTTTGACCATCATGTATGAGTGATTAAACTGGCAGATTGGTGATTGTCGTAGCATTTTTATTCCAATATCCAAAATTCTGACTTTATTGCAAAATTGCTCATTTGCTTTGAATGTTGGGAAACCTATGCCAGATAGCACTGCATGATTTTACATTGCTCATAACACTACAGTAGGAGTTCAGCCATTCGGATGTATTTCAGTTAAATCCTTTGGCGAATTAATGGTATGGGGGAGTGAAAGATTACATACCAGCATTTATACGTACAATTAGCCTTCAGTGTTCCAGATTCAATTCTGAGCTCGGCTTACTGTCTTTGTAGAGTTTCTGTGCATGTTCCTTCTGTGCCTGTGTGAGCTTCAGGTTCTCTGGTTTCATGGCACTTGACAAAACAAGCCAGTAGGTGTATTAGCTATGCTGAATTGCTCCTAGATGTATGTAGAGTATGTGATTGTATGTGTAAGGTGCCCTGTGATGGACTGGCATCCCATCTAGGGTGTTTCCCACCTTGCATTCATGTATTCCCAACATAGGCTGCAGATCCACCACAACTCTAGCCAGCGGTTACTGAAAGTGAATGTCCTGAATTTCCTAAATGTTGAATCAGACCCAGTTGTCAAAATAAAAGACGCTTTATAGACCAAAAAACCACCATAGCTGTAAACACATTCATGATATTTAGCCAAGGTTTGCTTTTATGTATGAAAGTCCAACAGAATGCTGGGTGTGTTTTCAAAATCGAGACTGTATTTTGATTTAAATTAGTGAATGCTTGTACCTTGGGCATGAAATTGTTGCTGGAATTTTAAGCCATAAACATTTATTACGTAATAATATTGTACAGTACAGTTATGAGAACCCAGAGGCCAAAGGCTTAACTCAATAAACCACCAGCTGTTGAAATCCTGATTTATAATTACTGTTTATTAAGGAACTAGATGCATGTTAAACGGTATCCTATTGTGATGCCTGCTTTTGGGGCACCCATTGCAATTTTTGTTTTCCAAATTAGCCCAAACATGTGCATAAAAAGTTAGCTTAAAATATAGAGTAAATATTGCTTAGCGACATACAAAAATGTGACATAAAAATGTACAGGAAGGAAAGCAATTTTATAATAGCCAATTTTAAATTGGTTAATAAAAATAAATGACCAATCTTCTTCTGTAGTGATGAACTTCTGGGTAGTGTATTCCATGTTCATTATTCAAACCTTCTACTATTTTGGCCACTTTTACAAGAAGACAGAATTTGCTTTAGCATATCGTCTTGTTACCAGCCAGTGATGATAATATATATGCTAGTGTATTTGGTACATTGTAAAAATGTGTGTAACATATTATTTTTTTGTTAACATAAAAAGTCCCTAGTAAATGGTGTGTGAAAAATCTATTACAGTGCAAGTTGCCAGTGCACTCAACATTTTAATGTGTTTGTGTGGTGTGAAATGCTCGATTGACTCCTGATAATAGTCTCTGAAGTACTCAGTGGGTAATGTGAGAGAAAGCTGCAGCAGCGTGTGCAGCGGTGTCATGCTACAGTGCACTCCATCCGTGGCACACAAACCCATTTCTGTTTTCATCCTGGAGTGTATTCTCTAGAGTGGAGAGTGGGTTTATGTAGAGTGAGAGCTCTTCACAATAACAGCTACATCACAGGTGACTTACCATAAACTCTCTCTTTCTCACTCTCTCTCTCTCGTTCAGGTTTTACTCAGTCGAATAGCATTAACACTTCTCTTACTTATTTTTCAGGCCTTAACTTTTTGTCACCTTTCATAACCGGAATGCTGCAGATGCCACCTTAGACCTCTGTCTTCTGGCAGACAGTCAAATAAAAATGTACAAGACTGCACAAAGTCTCTCTTGTCTTGTAAGCATTCCTTTTCAAACAAACCCCAGTTGTTCCTAGTTCACCTCAAACAACAGAGATTCCTTCATTTCTTCATGTTGGAGGGAGAGCTACTGTAATGCAGTAGGGGCCACTGGCACTTCAGGAGCTCACAAGCCCATTTTTAATGATAGATGTAGTGAAGACCCACACATCTTTGTGCTACACTATCCACTTCATCTTTCATCCAAATCTCTCTGTGTACTCTTCGGTGGTCAGGAGGGCCTATTGAATTACATAGGCCCAGTTTAATGAAAGATGTAGGGAAGGGACTTGTTTCTCTTGCCCTCAGGAGGGACATTCCAGTAGTTCTTACTACACAGAAATATTTGAAACTCCACTCAACATTTGTTTACGGTGATGCTTATTAGATGTAGAAAACACAACTATGCTTGATTCTAGTTCTAGGATAAAAGAAGGAAATGCCTTTTGAGTTGCTTTGTTTTTGATATAATACACAATGCTTACAAGTGCTAGTTTTTTTTACAATAGTTACTAGTGTGTGCTGATGCATTACTCAGTATTCATACCAAAGCTGATGAGCATGTATGATGTTTACTGACACAATACATAATCTTTTACATGAACCCAGGAGACAAATTCTAAAAACTCTCCACTATTATGCCTGTGGCCCCCAAACCTAACAGAGACTTGGTTTGGTTACTATGACAATGTCAATCAAGGATCAGTATCAGTTATCAGTCAGCATTCAAATCTTTGGTTGAAAAATGGAAAAATACGATTGGTGCAACCATAATTAATGTTTTTAAAAAAATTTTTTTTTAACAATACTAATGCACGTACAGTGTGTATTCATCTGGTAGTCCTGTTCAGCAGTCCCTCTTTTGTCTTGCACTAGATGGGATCTATAATTCAGTAGGCCTCACCAGCAAGACTGACAGACCATAATGAAAGTCTGAGTCTCAAAGCAAGCTCTCAGGTGAAGCAAGGCAGTCGAATGCTGTTCTGACTGAGCTAAAGAAAACACTCCTGCATGCTTCATTACAGTGGTCAGAGGAAGTATTAACCCCATGCCGATTCAACCTCCGTCTATTTATACACATCCAGGTTGTCAAAATATTATTCCAGTGCATGTTCTTTTCTTGCTCAGTCTAATGCCTGAGTTTATCTTCTGCCATGTTTGCTTATTTTGGTATTTTACTTCTGGTGTCTGTCATTTAAAAGTATTCTTG
Source organism: Ictalurus punctatus (assembly GCF_001660625.3). NCBI lineage: Eukaryota > Metazoa > Chordata > Actinopteri > Siluriformes > Ictaluridae > Ictalurus > Ictalurus punctatus. The sequence continues at coordinate 23,155,073 of NC_030421.2, forward strand.
CTTGGCATTGTTGTGACTTTGTATTCAAGTGGAGTGATTTATTAATTATTCAACCGACACTTGGTACACAGACAGCAGGGGTGTAACGATCAAACGATTTGGATCAATGCATGGATTTAAAAGCCACTGATTGAAATGAATCAATGCAACAATCATAAACTGATTATTAATAGATTAGAAATTAGGGATGCGCCGATCGATCGGCCGCCAACCGGTATCGAACGGTAATCACATTCTATGACTCGATCGGTAGTCTCTAACTTTGTCCGATCTCATGAACCGATCGCAATTTGATGATGTAAAACATGTGAGAACGTAAAACACGTGATGATGTTAAACTTTAGCGCTGCACTCATGTCATCACCAGTGTGGAATTATTACGAGGTCTCAAGAAACAATGAAAAATCCGCCATTTGCTGTGTATTTTTAAAGACCTATTAAAATGTTCATGTTAAAATAATCATTTGTTGTGCTTATTTATTTGATTCATGTGTTGTGAAGATCAGACTTTAATAGATCTAGGTTCTTTAAATAAAACAGGGTGCTCACTCACACCTGATTGTCATCCCTTTGATTGAAACCACCTGACTCTAATTTCACCTTAAAATTAACTGCTAATCCTAGAAGTTCACATACTTTTGCCACTCACAGATATGTAATGTTGGATCATTTTCCTCAATAAATAATGACCAACAATAATATTTTTATATAATTTGTTTAATTGAAGTTCAGAATCAATCAACTCTACTCCAAAAGCTTATATTCATTATAATGGCTATTATAATCTCCAAGATAGAATAAGAACAAGATAAATGGAGTGTCAGACAGAGGGCTGCTCCTGGGATTGTTTCACATTATCATGTTCTTCACACAAAAGCTGACCCCAGAGTTTGCACATGCGTGTTTCCTCTTCTGACTAGTGATCCGTAAGCGCTGTGTGTTACTCTACCACCTGAAAAGAGCTATTGTTCCTCATAGTAAATACATCTGTCTAACCTATTTTGTATTATTATTCTTTAATGACAGAAACTCACAGCAGCCACTTTTGTGGAACAATTCCTCCTTTTGTTCTTTTTGTTCCACAGTTATGAGATCTCTCCATGCTAGTTAATTTTTTTTCCCTGATGATGATTTTATTATAACATGATTTTAAAGTTTGCCTGGTGCTTGGAAGATATCCAAGTCCATGGAGAAGTGTAGGCAATTCATCACCAAACATTTCCTGTTACTTGTCTCCGAAAGTGTCAGGCACTTTCCTTTCTTTTATTTGTCATGTTCCTAGTTAGCTGTGTGGTGATTTATTGCCACAGCTCCGGTTGGAATGGTTGTGGAAATATAATGCTGTGGTCCTGTGGTTGTCTTGTTACTGATTATTATCTTCAGAGCATTTATTATACTATAAACTAGGACTAATATGATGATATCAATGTCACAATGAGTTACGTCACAATCTGCTTTGCTGACAGTATCACAGGTGTTGTCAGTACCAAAAAATTTACAAACTTCACTTTACTTTTCATTGTTTTTTTTTGTTTTTTTAAAAATACCTGATTAGATGTTAAAAGCTATTTTGAACACATTGCTTCATTCATCTTCAGTAAGCACTTTATAATGGTCAGGGTTACGGTGGATCCTGAGCCTATCCTAGGAACACAAGGCATGAAGATGGGACACACCCTGATGGAACTTTCACACACTTGTTCACATCCACTCTACAGTTTAGAGTAGCCCAGTCCATCTAATGGCATGTTTTTGCGAGGTAGGAAGGAAACTGGAGAACACAGAGTAAACCTTCAGGGACACAGCAAGAACATGAGAAACAGACACAAACTTGAGCTCGGGATCAAACTGAGGACCCTGGAACTGTGAGGCAGCAGCGCTACATTATTAAATTGTACATATTAAATAAACATATTATTAAAACAAGCTTTCAGAGGCTTTAAAAAATGTGACTTATATACAGTAGATGGTGTATCTTTATAGAAACTTAAGTATCATGTTGCATAGCACACTGTAAACCCGGATAAGTTCATTTAACTAAAAAAATTTGAGGAAACAAATGACCTCAAAATTTTTAAGTTGATGAATCAATTTCTTTAAGCCAAATACACTTAAATATAACAAGTTTGAGTTACATTTTTGTTATATTTAAGTGTATTTGGCTTAAAGAAATTGATTTATCAACTTTAAAATGTTGTAATTAGTTTCCTCAAGTTTTTTGAGTTAAATGAACTTTCCGATTTTACAGTGCATATATACATAGAATATCCATCCATCCAGTTTCTGTATCGCTTATCCTACACAGGGTCGCGGGGAGCCTGGAGCCTATAACAGGAGACTCAGGGCAGAGTTCAGGTCATGAGGCGGGTGACACCATGGATGGGGTGCCAACTCATCACAGTTCACAATCGCACGCACACCACGAACAATTTTGAAATGCCAATCATCCAACAACACATGTATTTGGACTGGGGGAGGAAACCACAGTACCAGGAGGAGACCCCAAAGCATGGGGAGAACATTGAAACACTGTGCACACAGGGCAGATGCGGGATTTGAGCCCACTAAGCCAGCGTGCCCCCTACATCATGACTATATCATACTATATTACGAAGATAGGATTTGTTTCGCAATATCACCCAAAAGCAATCTACACCATAATCCATATGCATGTACGTTTACACACAGAATTCAGAATTTCATTCAAGGAATAGTGTGTTCATATGTGTGCTCATTTAAACACACAACTTACTGGTTAACTTATTAGGTATAAAGATCAAAAAAATCCCAGATTTCTCTCTTGTTTCCTCAATCCTATAATACAGACAAGTTTTATAGGTGATGGTGTCCTGCTGCAGGTATTTCTCTGTAAGAGAGAGGAAAAAGCAATCAAGTGTTGTGTGACCACCTTGGCACATTTTATTGCTTTGTGGCTTCATTCGATGATTTAGCAGAGCGCAGCTTGTCTGATTCCTCACCCCCTGGCACTTTTAGTGATGAAACGAAAAGAGGATAAGGAGAGAGGAAGTATTGATTTCAGCATGTGGGATGGTAAAGTGGTCGAACCTTCTGCCTGACTTTATTTTCCCCATCTGAAATCATGTTACAATAAAGGGCAGTCGACCTCTCTCGCCTAGCAGAGAGCACACAGAGCCGGAAAGGGAGAAAACAGCGATTTGGGTGAATTTTGAATATATGCACGTTGTATAAGGTGATCCTGTTGTGATTTAATAACTGTGTGTTGAACTGCAGTAGGCGCAGGAGAACTTATGAATAAGTAATGAGCTTGAGAGCGAGGGAGACGGATGTGTAGGGTTGTGTGTGTGTGTGTGTGTGTGTGTGTGAGTGCGCTCATGCCCCATAACTATCAATGTCAAGTGTTTGGTTCCAGCTTTCATTCTAAATCTCGCGCCCAAGCCCTGCTATTTTACAGGCCTCTCAGTAGAAATCAAAATATCATTTCTCTGGCATTTCCTTGCATTTCAAAATTACAGTTGTGTTGAAAAAACACAAACAGTGCAGAGGAAGTTTCAGATATTCCTTATGTCTTTCTCCCAAACTTCCTGCTTCCAAGAACGTGAACAGCTCCTTTGCACCCTGTGTTGGAGAAAAGAAAAAAATTAAACATGGGAAACACAACAGTTCAGAGTCATTGCTAAGCAACACAGTCTCGTTGCTCCAGCAGCTGAGAGGAATGGCACTGAAAGAGACTGAATGAGAAATGAGGGCCCGAACTCAGTGAATTAGTTTAAAGCACTAAGGTCTTTTCGGTGAAGTCAAGGTAACACACACTCTCCATCTTAAATTTCTGCCTCCGAAGAAATATAGCACATTTTAGTAGCACAGATGTTATACAGAACGTTTTTCAGAAAGTTGAAGGTCTGCAATCAGTGCAGGTCTAAGCAAACAAATCAAATGTGCTCAGTTTGTCATTCAGACAGGCAGCTCACGTGTCAATTATTTGGCGAATCCAATTTAAACATGGACGATTTTCACCGTGACACTCTGACATGCTTACAACTATCAATCAGTCTTAGATTTACTCCAGCAATGTGCATTCACACATCAACTACATTTCAATATGACTATATAGCATGTTATATTTACTAACCTAGTGCAAGAAAGCTCATATTCAAGACTCAAGACTCCAGTCCAATGCTTTAAAATACATTTAAATGTCAAAATTCTGTCAAATTCTTTTTACTTTAATAAGCTTATTTCTTTGTTTTGTAATGCTGCAGTACTAAATAAATTTGCATTGCATTTCTGTTGACACAAAAAAAGATGATACTTTGGATGAATGCTCCATTATCCATTTTTCCATGAGTGAAAAAGTCCAAATTAATGCAGATGTTTTATAATAATATTAATAAGGATATGTAACGCCTAAAATAGTGACAAATATTTACATTAAAGATGTAGAAGAATATGTAAATCATTTATAGGATGAAATATATCTGCATGTAATTGCGTGGTGTTAGGGCACACAAGGATGAAGCTGGTTGAGAATATACCCAGAGTGTGCCAAGCATCATAGGGAATATTGTGAAGGATTTTTAAATATTGAGCAGTTTTGATTTGTTGAACATTTTTTCGTGCTGTGGCGTCACTGCACAATTCCATATGTGTTATTTTCTAGTGTTAATATATTCTAAAATAGCATAGAATACTATCAATCAAACAAAAACGTCTATGAGCAGGAGCATACAAACTTATGTCTGGCAGTGTGAGGACACTCTTAAAATATCAAGCCTAAAATACATGATACAATGCCATGTTGATAAGTGTGCTTAGCCCAAGAAGCTCACACTGCCAGAAGCGTTCAGTCTCAGAATAGACAGTGACGTAATGTATCTGTGTGAATCACCAGTGAGTCTGCATTTTATCACACAGCTCTGTCTGTGCATGTGAGCTGTGTATGCTTGTGCGTGTGCGTGTGTGTGTGTGTGTGTGTGTGGGGGGGGGGGGGGGGGGTTGGTGTGTCTGTCCTTAAGACTTGACATGCATCACTGAGTCAAACTGAGCCACTATAACCAAGTATAACCAATTTAAAACGTATAAATCTGCAGATTTTTATTTTATTTTATTTTTTACAAACAATAAGGCTTTTATAAGTAATTCTAATATGTAGGTACTGTCTGCGTTATGGGTCTTATTCCCATGTTACCAGGTTTCAGATTAGTATGATTTTTTTTTTTATATACAGCAAATTTATGTTTTATTTGCTGGTAAAGAAACACACTATCTCTAGCAGCAGTTCTTTCGTGAGAGTAAGACAAAAGGAGCGCCACAGATTCCATTTTGCTTCTTCCCATGCAGGATTTTCATGGTCATTAAGTTGTATTCAATTGAACAACGTCAATCTTAGGAACTTTAGTAGACTGTTTCCGTGCCCTGAATTAATGTCTCCTTTCTTTCAATGTCTGGTTTGTCTCCTTATTTTTCTCAGCTCCTCTGGAAAAGGGCCAGGAAAATGTTCTCATTAGTCAGTGCTGTCTAATGAAATGTAACAGGAATATTCAAGACTTGTTGCAGCTTTTAATTTTAATTTCACTCTTTTTAAGACCTGATTTTTCCGCCTTGTCTCACTCCAGCTCTCAGGTAGTGAGAGAAGCCTGGATTATCCTTCATGGTTGTTGCCTTGACTACATCCTGTTTGTGTTGTAAATAAGATTATTTACAGCAGTGCACAGCGTGAAAGATTTAAACTGGCTGATCTTTACAACCCTGTATCTAATGAATGTACATTGTGCAGAGCAAATCGATATTCTTTATTGAACTGCATTTGTTTGTACTTGTGTGTCATATATACATCATGACACAATTTGGTACAATAATCAATAGTAAAGAGAGAGACTAATGATACACATTAATCATCTTAAACATGTGTGACTTTTTGATGTCCTCTTCTGTGTGAATGTGTGCTCAACTGAGCTTCATTCTGATGTGGTTTCTTAAGCTGAGTGAATGCACTGTTGAGTGAGTGCCAGTTGTGTGAGTCACGGAGTGTAACTGTCATGTAATGGGGGATCAGACGGGTGCAAGTACAGTTTAAGCTTTTATTAAAGAATCAGTCAGGCAATTCCAAATCGAAAGGCAAAACCGTAGTCAAAAAACAAGCGAGGAGTCAGGCGATCGGCAAACGGGTATAAACAGGGCTTAGACGAGAATCGAAAACATGAGGAGGAAAACAGGATCAAAACCATTGAACGAGGAACGAGGATCAAAGGCTCGGTACAGGTCTGGCGATAAACTCACAGAAATGCACAATACTTCACCCTGAACAAAGACACATGAGGGGTTTAAATACTAAACGTTTTCAAAGAGGGATAACACAAAACAGCTGAGACTTTAGGAAAGAACCAATAACATAACGGGGACAGGACAGAAACCAAAACAAAACACACTTGTCACAGTAAACAAAGTCAATGTCGACCTAGAAGCACGTGCTGTCGTGCTTCGGGCAGTTCATATGCACTAAATGCTCCGGCACTCAGCGCGAGGGGAAATCCGGCTGGTGCTCTGCAGGGGAGACCTCCTTGCAGATCTCAGGCTGGAGCTCTGGGGTTGAGGGCGCCACGTTGACCTTCGGCTGGAGCTCTGCAGGGGAGACCTCCTCATGGGTCTCAGGCTGGAGCTCTAGGGTTGAGATCGCCACACTGACCTCCAGCTGGAGCTCTGCAGGGGAGACCACCTTGTGGGTCTTAGGCTGGAGATCTGGAGATGAGGTCGCCACGTTGACCTCCGGCTGGAGCTCTGCAGGGGAGACCTCCTCGTGGGTCTCAGGCTGGAGCTATGGGGTTGAGGTCACCAGATGGACCTCCTCATAGTAGGTGGTGAACGGCCTCGCAGTTTCGTCCACCAGACTGGCCCTCTGCAAAACATTCTGTAAATTAAATTTAAAGTCTGCCTTTCCATAGATCACCCTCATGACACAGATGAACTCCGTTATACTCCCTAGGCCAAACTTGCCTGTGGCAATAAGGAGCGTCACCCATTGGCATGCTGGACCGACGAACTGGGACAAAAGGAACTCTAGCCACAGTCTCTCCTTGGGCTTGGGGTTCACCAGGCTCTCAAAATAGAATTGGCACTGGATGAAAAATCCCATCAGAGGGCTTTCAAACCCCTCGGAGGGAGCCGGAACATCCAAGCCACTTGAGAAATCGCATGGAATCAAACGCCGGCAGATCTGGTAGATCCCGACGTGATGCTCCCTTCCCTCTCCTGCAGCATCCATGTTGTAGGCGAAGTATTCTGTCATGTAATGGGGGATCAGACAGATGCAAGTGCAGTCTAAGCTTTTATTAATGAAACAGGCAGACAATTCCAAATCGAAAGGCAAAAACATAGTAAAAAAATAAGTGAGGAATCAGGTGATCGGCAAATGGGTATAAACAGGGCTTAGAAGAGAATCGAAAACATGAGGACGAAAACAGGATCAAAACCATGGAACGAGGAACAAAGATCAATGGTTCGGTAGGGTCTGGCGATAAACACACAGAAACACACAATACTTTGCCCTGAACAAAGACACACGAGGGGATTAAATACTAAACCTAATCAAAGAGGGATAACACAAAACAGCTGAGACATTAGGAAAGAACCAATAATATAACAGGGGCGGAGACAGGACAGAAACCAAAACAAAACACACGTGTCATAGTAAACAAAGTCAATGTCGACCCGGAAGTGTGCGCTGTCGTGCTTCGGGCCGTTCATATGCGCTAAATGCTCCGGCACTCAGCGCGACAGGAAATCTGTGACAGTAACGAAACTCCTCCACTTTTATAATAATAATAATAATAATAATAATAATAATAATAATAATAATAACGTCCCTTAAAGGTTACTGTTGATGACTTTGTGCCTGATGATTTTGTGGCCTGCCTGAGCAGAGTGGAGCATGACTGGTCATGTCACTGTAATTATGTGCTTACAGACCCAGATTTACAATATCCACTATACTTCCTCAGAGAAAAGGACGTGCATACATGCCTGTGTGCTAGTGCTGTGAGTGCTAGTGATGAGGCAGTTTGGTTAAAATCAAATGACCTTGTTCTAATCCCCAAATAATTTGCAAATAATCCCTTTAGCTGTGACTAACCGGGTTACTCCAATCGTTCTGAGCTTGTACCTCAAAATCCTGCAGTTATAATTGCCATGATGCTGACATTACCCATGATTCTGCTTAGCCTCAGTAGCATCTGGTAATGATTTTGGGCTACAGAGTCAGAACTGTGTGAAAAGGTTGTCCCTCTGCTTGGTTTTTTACACGACCGTCATACCTTCCTCTCTCTCAAGTATCTAATCCCATATTCAGAGAAAACAACAGATTTACTCACCACATATCATGTAACACTAGGGTATTACACACAGTAGACATTCTAGGTCTAGGATTAATGTTTAGTACACCAGGGTCAGCATTACTCACTGTGAAAGACATCAAGTCTCTGCTTTCACTGTTTCTGCCTGTGCAACATCATTTTAAAAGATGTAAACAAGCCAATGTGAGGCATTTAAACCTATAACTCTAATGTTAACGTGGACTAAAACACATTACTCTCATTAGGGCTGTACAGTGTGACAATATAGTGTTAATATTGTGATAATTATATCAAAATACGCTTTTTTTGAGATATCACTGATATCGTCAATATGGTATAGCAATTGCAAACTCTGATTTGAGGCAGTTGATTGGCTCTTAAATGTAAACATTTTGTGAATTTTAATACATGAAAAATGAACATAAATAAAATGACATGCACTACACATGATGTGTGAAACATAATGTGAATTGTTCAAAAACCACATGTATACATGTGAATCAAATTTATAGACAAGTTTGTGTGGCTTTTCTGTAAGGGAGGTGTTAAATAAGTTATTTTTGTAGACAAGAGTCATAAATTTTTTTTTAATGCAACACTACTGTTTTGCTGGCTGTTTTTTCAGCAAGCATATGTATCGTGATATATTTTATGTATCATATAAATGTCTTCAAGTATTGCAATATGATCTTTTTGTCATATCTAATCCACTTAGACTGTGGTTTTGCTTCTAATTTACTCTGATGCATTATTATGATAATGTCCTGCTGTATAACCATGATTTATGAGCTGGGCTTTTCCTCTCTATGTTGCCTGGCTCAGTGGATGAGGTTTTGTGTGATGTAAACCAGGTCCATACTGCACTGGTTATTGTTGTTCATAAAACCTCAACAGGTCTGTAATTAAGCGACAATTGTGAAAACGTGGAAGAAGAAAAAGTGGCCCCTTTGATTCACATAGGACACATATTTACAAACAGAAAGCAAATTAAGACAATGGGAACATTTGATGATCCAATTTTAAATGACCTACAAAGTCTGAGAGCTAAACAAAACCTCTGTATGCTTGCGAAGCCAGACAGTTCCAGACAGACTCTGTCTTATCTCGACTCAATGGAGCCTTCAACAGCAAAGCACTTTTTTGAGGCTGACACATAAGAGAATTAAAAAAAAGTAAATTAGTTTTTGTAATTGTGTCGTGTTAACCGCTGCAATGCCAAATCAAAAAGATATCACATCTTTTAGATCTGATATCTTTTGTACACTCCACTTAGCCATAATATATAAATGGTTATATGTATATGTACACATACACTACAAAAGTTTAGAGACACTTGACTGAAATGTTTCTCATGAGCCTAAAAATCTTTTGTTCTGAAGGTGTATGATTAAATGTTTGAAATCAGTGTTGTAGACAAAAATATAATTGTGTCAACATTTTAATTTCTTTCATTAGAAAACTAACATTTTATTTACAACAAAAATATATTTTTAAACGGATGACTTGGAGCAAAATATTCCGAAAAACAGCCAGTAAGTGTCCAGAAGGGAAGGGAACGCCTTCAGTACTGTTTAAAAAGCATCTCAGGGGAATTCCTCAAGAAATCAGTAGAGGAAATGCCAATAATACATTTCTGAAAATGTAAAAATTTCTAGCCAAAAAAGGGGGTCTATTTTAAAGATGCTAAAATACTAAATTATTTTGATTTATTTTGGATTTTTTTTTTTTTTTTATCAAAACATAATTCCCATAGTTAAACAGTGTCTACACATTTGACCGGTAGTGAGTGTGTGTGTGTATATATATATATATATATATATATATATATATATATATATATATATATAATTACTTTATCAGAATTGATAAACCTTGTAGGATTTTCACCTGCTATTTCTAACTGTATCTTCACACCCATGAAGAAATTTATTAGCGATGATGGAAGTCTGGCTCTTTTCACTAAGTCAGTAGTTCAGCTCATCAATAAGAGGCCTCTTTTGATTCCCAAATTGCTAGTCTTTGCCTATCTAACACTTAAATTGCTTAGTGAACTAAGTATAAAGCCAGCAGTATTTGCATTGGCAATACATTACGCATTACTGCATTGATGTTGTGTCAGTTGTGTCTGCACTTAACTTTCATTAAAGTAGAATTTGTAGAAAATTCCTGTCCATTTATTCTGATATTCCTACTGCCACAATCCTACACAGATGAGAGCCAAACATCTGTCTTACCATTCTCACAAAAACTGAGTTTATGTTGTTATGCTGTGCCAACTATCTTAGATCCACTATATCAGGGGTGTCCATTCATATTCGCAAAGGGCCGGTCTTGGAATGAAAACCTGCACCCACACTGACCCTTTCCGGATAAAATTGGACACCCTTGCACTAGATGTATATTTAGATCACGGTTACACTGTGATTACTCAAGAATCATTACAGATTCTTACAGAATTTTCTGTAAGAGCATCATAGAATCTTGTCGTATTGTTTACTAAATAAATGAATGAATGAATGAATGAACACAAATGAGTGAATGAAAATGCAGTACGCTTGTGAGCACCCAACTTTAATCTGAAAGAGCCGGCTCAAGGAGTCAACTCATTTGCAAACAACTCATCAGTATAAATATGATTGTACTGGTCACTTTCCTGGAGTGCTGTAGTTACTTGATTCACCTGTGTTTGTGTGTGCTCTGCTCTACTGGGACTGGAATCTTTCACCAGTGGGTGACTCCACTATGAAGCAAAACACATTTAAAAACCACTCTGTTTCCCAACAAGCATCTTGTGGATGGGGCAAAAATTTATTTCACAGATGTGCCCAGTGTCCTGCTGTTAGGTACAGAAGCTGAGCCTTTTCTCCAGAGACTCAACCAATCTCCCAGCAGGAGGTAAAATAGTGCAGGAGTGTCTTGGTAAAGCAAATCATTCTAATTAAATGCCTTTTGCACTTACCTAATCATGTCTCTTGTCATAACTGACCATGACATATTCTGAACATGTATGTGTAGTACTTTATCCACATGTGTGTATAACAGCTGAGAATTCCCAGTGCAAGCTGTTCAAATCCGGTGGTTGTTTCCTTCCTTTCCGAGCGAGAGCAGCACCTGTCGTCTTGCGCTTTTGGCCTCCCAGGTTTATCCCGAGGGTGCCGTGTGCATATGGAGGAGAGATCACACATGTTCATGAACACAGAGAGGCTGTAAAAAGAGCCCTTAGCTGCCAGCTAACTGCTGTAATTATGAAAACAGCTTCACAGTTCAAAGATGGGACGGTGTATGCAGGCTACTGTAGTCAAAGCCGACCTGTCAAGGTATCAGTGATCTTTTCTCCCTCTGCGTGATTGCTCATGCACCACTCTGCGCTTTCATAGCTTGTCCAACATACTGTTTTTTACAGCTCTTTGTCAGCACAGATGGATCCAAGTGAGTTTTTGACTGTGATGAGATTATTGGCATCCATTCCCATGTATCTTCTTTGGATATTGTCAAATGCCTCATCTACTGCCCAAAGCTGTTTGACTCATGGGTAAACTCTATCAGATCATTTCTACTGGATATAGAAGTATATACAAAAGTTTGCCACACTGAACCCAAAGTGGGTGTGGCCTGTTTATCGTTAAACCAGATTGGGCAGTTACTATTGGTGCTTTTCTCAACAAAGTAGTAGCCTAATTTAAACTCCCATTACTCTGACCAGGCAGTTGCTAAGAATGAATGAACGAACTCTGTAAATCCATGTTAAAAAATGCGATCATTCTTTGTCCTATCCAAGTGATCACTCTCATCCACATGAAAGTAAAGCTTTCCACTTTTGCACAACTTTTCTTTTTTTTTTATTGGATCCCAGTCCAATAAAAGCTAGTCTCAACCAGATATCCTGTAAACCTTTCAGGCAAGCATTCTAAAAAACAGCAAATAGTGCACATCTGTAATTGAATTTGTTTACAACATTATTTTTGTATTATTATCGGCTTATTATCTGTTTAATGCAGATAAAAAACATTTGTATTCTCATAGACAGGGCCTTTTAGCAATAGCGCTTATTCATTCACTCCCACACAACTCATACCAGCTGCCACTTCTCTCCATTACTGTTTTGCTAGAAATTAGTAGAGCTCGTTCGTCAGTATTACTGGTCTCAGATCAGTAAAGCCCCAGTGATCTGGCACGTGGCCTGAACAGATGGTGAGCAGTGACTGTTACATAAAAGCAATCGCTATTGTGCCAGAATCCAGCGCTCAGGCCAAAACCTGATCTCAGAGTCATTGAATCATCATGGGGGACTGATGATCAGCACTGTAGCTGAAATATTGTGAGCTCTCCTAAAGAAGCCAGCTGATGACGTGAGACTCAAAGTTATCACATGCTGAAGTGCTTCATCGCACATCTGTATTGTGTGCTTGTTAAAATTTCTTGGATTCACTTCAATAAAGTAACAAAATCCCAGTTTAGTAAATGCAGCACCTGTCCTGTCAAAACCACGAGCAGATTTTGATACAAGGCAGGCTTATACAGGCTTAGACAGGATTATCATCTACAAAAAAAAGGCCGTAATATTTCATATCTAAATAATAATTGTAATACACAATTCTGACAAATTCTCACTTGCCTTGTTAATATTGATTTCCATAGAGAATCAAAACTGGACGTGGGGAAACGAGAATGGTTAACAGAGTCAGACCATGCTGTTTCGAAATTCATTCTAGTCGTGCAGGACTGCAGAAGAGAAAAAAGAATTTTTAGCGCATGTGTGAATGACGTTGATTTAAACACCTACACAGACACAATCTGTAACCTTTGTTGCCCTTCTATAGATGATTGTGTGAAGCTAACGGAGACAACTACCTAACATCTCTCCCGCACGCTCCAGTATGGACTCTCATTTATCTTACTGACTTTTTCACCCTCCAGAGCCATCCATCACACCTTACCATGGATACACACACACACATGCAAATACACATGCACACACAGACACAGAGTAGAATTTTTTTATTCACTGCTATGTTGGCTGAAGCAGAAACTGGCTCACACATTTCAGAGAGGTTGGAGCGAGATGGAGAGACAGGTAGAGACAGCAGGGAGAGAAAGAGTGAGAGAAATTGATGTGCTGTCCACTGATCTGTAATGTCTTTACTTTGATAGTATCGAACTGCCCTTCCCATACACACACACACACCTTTTTTTTACACACACATCCTTCAAAATTTAACTCCTCTCACCTCATGCACATGATTTATTTATGGTTTTGCTTCATCTCGATGCATACACAGTCATATTTCTGCCATGTTGTAGTATATTTTATCAGCGTAACAGTATAATGAGTCCGTACAGGATTTCACCCGAGTTTCTTTGTGATTGCTGTGGCCAAAAATGCTTGATGTTGCTGCGACTTTTTTCAAAATTTTGCGATGCTTCTTTTTTTTGTGTGTGTGTGTGATTTTTTTGCCTTTTTTTGTGGAAAACGACTTGAATTGGCAAAATCGCAATTGCACAAAATTGTTTTGCATGCTCTTTCATAGTGATGTTTGTTACATGAGACCTTTTAGCTGTACTCATGTTCAACGAACGTGTACTGAAGAGGGCTTTGACCGAATGTTGGTTGTGATGATGTCACATGATGGGTCTTGGCAGAAATCTGCAGAAAATCTGAAGTAGTTTTGAAAGAATTGCAAGCTTTGAAGAATATTGTGGCATTTCCTTGATTTTGCGTTTGTTTCTTCGATCGCAAAATCACAAAATCCCGATGGGACTGTTTAAAGGCACAGCATGGCAAATCCAACCCAGTCTCACAGAAAAAAAAACGTTTCTCACGGAGCTTATCTGCAGCACCTTAGAGTATATCCGAGGAACATCAACGTTCTGCAACAAGCATATGCTGCATAACAACGTATCAAACTTTAGTTCGAATGCTCTGTATGAGATGTTCTGCACAAACATAATTTGATATTAAGACTAGCTTACTTCATGCGTAAAGTTTGTACTTTTCATGGAATGAAGAGTAAATAGGTTTGGTCTCGGCAGACTAGATCTGCTACTCACTCTGATAGACATGCACAGACATAGAAAGAAGAGAAGCATGCTGCTGCTGTAAAGGGTTCAGAAGGAGGATGGGAAGCCAGTCCATTGCAGGGCACCATGCTCACACGCTCATTCATACCTATTGCAGTTTAACATAGTTGCATGTTATTGGACAATGGGAGGAAACCAGAGAACCTGGAGGAAAATGGCCAATTGCCATTAACAATAATTTCAACACATCACACTGTATTGAGATAAGAAACTCAAAACTAACTTATAATAGATGTAATGGGACACTTTTTATATTTCATATTCCTATGGGGGCACTGATTTTGTATTTAAAACAAAAATATATACATATCTAAAGCCGCATGTAAGCTGCATTTACAATACATGGTTCAAGTGACCCAATTCCAATTTTTTCCTCCCATTTGGCACAGATCGGATATGACCAATGAACGTCTAAGCAGGAAAAAAGCACATGGATTCCGATATTGTGAAATCCGTTTCAGGCCTCATTCATATGATGAAATAAACCTGACATGAATCGTGCACATGCGTTTGTGTCTGCCATGTAAGCGGACAGATCGGATATTCCCCTGTCAATGCGAGTCGCACGTCATTTAAAAAGTGACGGTGGCGAATGACATCACCTCAGGTGGACACCAACCGCGGAAACACAACTCTCAACAAGGGTTCTCTTCTTTTTTCTCTGCCTTAAGAGGCCGGTGTTTTGCTTACATTTAAATATGGTGCAGAAAGCAAAAGCTTGTATTATATTATCGTCTGTTTCCATTGCTTTCATTTTCAGCTTAAGCTTCCGGTAATGTCTACCTTAGGTGGTGTCACGGGTGTATAGTGTAAATGCAGATATCGGATTTGGGTCACTTTTAAAAGAAGATGTAAGCGAGTCGTCGGATATAGTCAACAAATCGGAATTGGGCACCAAGACCAGCAGTGTAAATGTAGCCTAACTGCAGTTGTTACAGTCTAACAGTAAAATCCTTCTTTAGATTGAGACAGGCATGAAGGAATGTTACCAAAGCTGTTTGTGATGTAATTTTATCCAATTTTCCAACACAGCAGCAATAAAATAAATAAGTACAGAATAATTTCTATTTCTTATGAGTTCCCAAAGGTTTTGTGGTTTTTGTGGCAGGCAGACTCTAAAGCACATGTTTTACATGGTTATGTCAGCAACACATGGCCACAAATAGTTCCCTCTGAAATTATGCTAATAAATCTGGCTCTTGATTCAGGTCGCCAAATTTGGAGATTTAATTCACAAAAACTTTCGACTAAAGCGTTCCTCAAAATACTCCTAAAAAATATAAAGAAAATAAATGACTTAATCTTTATCAAAGTTATAGCAGGAACTATTATGTTTCATGGATGTTCCACAACATTAACTGCAATGGTTATCAGTATAATCAATTATGAAACATGACTTGTCTTTCAATAATAAATAAAAAAAAGTGTAAATGTTGGCAAATTGCTGTGGTAGTAGAGGAATAAAACACTTAGGGACAAGATGTTTTTGGAAAATGATACACTTCCTGTGGTAACAGCATCAAATCTCACTGTCACTGATTATTTTCCTAGAACAGAATGCCCCACTATGTTTTATTCCTGACCTAATATCTATTTAAATCTATTTCAATTGCTGTCACGTCTGCTCACAATTATCTAGTGTTTTTTAGCCTGTAGTAAAATGACAGATCTCCAATAGGCACTGTTTGTTTTTGGATGTAGGCTGACTGCTGCTATGTTTGCCTGAATGTCTGTTTTTTGTCATGTTGTCTTCAAGACTGTGTCTCAGTGGGTTATTCCTTTCCCTGACAGGGGTTTGACTTATTACAGCACAGGGAGAGACAAAGAGAGAGGAAAAACAGGGAGAGAAAAGGTGGGAATGAGGGAAGCTTTGTGCTTTTTCCTTATATATTGGTAAATCACTATATTGGTAAATCACTCCCTCTGACTAGGAACTACCAGTGCTGTATTTCAGGGTATTACTGCTGCATGTAATATCCATCCATCCATCCATCCATCCATCTTCTACCACTTACTCCTTCTTCAGGGTCGCCGGGGAACCTGGAGCCTATCCCAGGGAATATCAGGCACAGGGCAGGGTACACCCTGGACAGGGTGCCAGTCCATCGCAAGCCACTGTGTGACGCATAATACGTGTCGCAAAAATAATAAATGACTGTATAAAATTTATGCTATAATAAGCCAAAGAAAGAACACAATTAGCTTTATTAAAGATACATAAGCTACAGTCGTGTTTGCCATGGTACTCTGAGTACGGTATACTACTGCTGAGTATTTTAAAACTAGTTTTGCAAAGATATGGCAAAAACCCTAGAACTAGTTCACAAAAGAAGGTTTTCATATTATGCAATAGAGCTCAGAAATGAAGTTGGTCAAGATGAATGATTCTTCAGGCTTTTCTGTTTGGCAGACGCCAGGGTATTTCATGGTACAAGTTAAAGTTCATGAGATACAGGCCAAAACGTAAAACACTACAGTATAGTGCCCCATCAGTTTGATTGGGCCCATCTCATTTGCTTGATCATAGGGACGGTGCACTGGTCTTTCATGTTATGGCTAATGGTTTGATCTGCAGGATTCATTTTAGGGCAGCAAAAAAACTACACCCATACACAAATAAAAGCATTGCAGACATTGCAAATTCTTTTCCACCATTGTATTATGTATTAGGTAATATTCTGCTAAATATGTTTTCCTTAAAGTGTTAATGATCACAGTTGTTGCTTTTGATAAGTGGTTACATAATCTATCAAATCAGGTGGCTATTTAAATTCTAGGTTTTTCCCACGCTTCCCAACTTTTTTTGTCTTTTGACGACTATATCTAACGTCTCTGCTTTTTGAAAAAAAAAAAATCTCCCAAACCGGGTAACCCTGAGTTTGGCTAATTGAATAAATATTCAGTTTTAATGGTGGTGAAAGGTCGTGAATTGTTTTGGGGGGAAAGAAAAAAAATATATTTTTTTTTGTCGCACTGTCAAATCCCAAATGTACAGCCAGATTTCTTTGTTGCCGTGGAAACAATCATCATGTGTTCTGACACCCCTAGTGTTTTGTAGTGTTTAACTATAAATAAGTTAATAGTTACAGTATATACAGTAGTTAATGAAACATATGGTTGTTCCTTAAAACCAGCCTTGGATATTGTGTATTAAGTGACAGAAAATTAGCATAACAGTTTCATATTTTAAACCATGCATTCAAAAGCCTTGTAGCTGTAATGATGCTGAATTCTGTAAGTCGGCTGTCACGGGTCCAGTAATGAGTGAACCTACAACGATCACTGCTGTTTTTCTCTGTTACTGTCAGAGACATTTGCATTTTAAGGTTCCATTCTTCCTGCTGACTGAAATCCTGCATAGCCAATGCAGACTCCAGAATTCATAAATTTCAGAAGAGCCAGTGTGCATTTTTTAAGACATTTGAGTTACAGGCCCCCGAAGCAGCTTGTCATAATCTATTGTGTGTATCCGTGAGTGAAGTGAGTATGGACTGGTCTTCAGCTGATGACTGGAACTCCATTGTTCTTTGGCAGCGTCTCTAGTTAATGTGTCCGGCTTGCGCCATGCGTCTGATTGCCATTGGGAGTATCAGCTTCCCGCAGCCTGGCATCCATCACCTCACAACTCTGATTTAGTGCCGAGACAGATTAGCATTTCAGATGCTAGCGCTGGCCTGTTAGCATGTTAGCTGGATCACAGGGGAATTCCTGACATACTACTCCAGTGCTGAAATACATATTTGGTGTGTTAGCATGCCGCACAGCAGCCAGCTCAGAGAGCCTGAAGGACCTGTGGGGTTCATTCAATTACGTGTGTCCTTTTTTAAGTTTTACTGCTGGTCTCTTTTGAGAAAGAGTAAACAAACATTTTTTAAAACCCACAAAATGTGTGATATAAATGTGAATTAATATGTAGTGACTCAAGATTATCTTGGCAATTTTTTTTTTATTGCTAAGGAGAATCTCAGATGGCTTATATGGAAGCTCTGGGACCCTAGCTGCTCTGAAATCCACATTTTCTGGAGTGTGTAGTTCCTGAATTACATTCTCTAGTGGAAAGAACCAGATTCTGTTAAGTAGACCACAGGGAATGAAGTATGGGACTGTGTCTGCACTCCTCAGCCCATCTATACATTGTTTGCAGGCTGTATTCAGTATGATACATTGTAAGTCAAGAAAAACACCTGCATAGTATTTCTTACTACAAGAACTGTTTAGACTCCTCAGCGTCATGTTTTATATGCTTTTGTAATCTTGATATGTTGCTTTTGGTACACTGATGAGTAATAAAAAATGAGCTGCAGAAAGTAGCTCATGTCCCTAACCCAAATCCATTGAATGGTTGAATGAATTTTAGGTTTTAATAATTTGTATTCTGGCAGTTTATATTCTGGCAGCTATCATATCTACTCGGAGGCGATATAAAGGTTCCTGTTGCTGCCCCAGGAACTGAGGAAATGTATTGGGAGGGGAAAAAACATTTAAAAACATATAACCAATCAGGACAAAGAGTTGTCTCTACTTGCCTGTCAGTTATGTAGCTTGCTAATTCATAAATTTCCCTCTCTTAAGCTAAACCGATCTCACAAGAAATTTGTATGGGAGTAAAAGAGAATGTGAATTGATTTTATTAGATACTAATAAATGGCCATAATCATAGTTGAGTTGAGTGCATATAGAGTTGGGTTAATATGAAATTGCACACATCAGAAGTTACATGGAAATGTATTTACTCCTTTGAGGTTTGCTACATACAATTATGCACAAAAGTGACCTTCATCTTAAGTCTGTTTTCTTATTCAATCTTTTGATACTTATGTCAGAGCATTATTTTAAATCTGTCTGACAGTTTTTATATATATACACAGTCATGTGAAAAAATAAGCACACCCCATGGAAATTGTTGGCTTTTTTGACCATCTTTAAAACAGTGCCTATGAATTAAGTTGATATACTTGCACAAAACCACAAGGAAAAACAGGTTTTTCAATCAGTTATTCAACAGAAATATCAATAGATGTGATATTCTTCTGTGGAAAAAGTAAGTACATAATTGTCCACCAGGCCTGCTGGAAGTTTTCATAGTTGAATCAATGAATGCAAGCTGTCCGGTCCCTAAGGCAGCAGAGCAACCCAAAACCATAACATTTCCACCACCATGCTTCTCCTGAAAATCTGTCTTTGGTCTTGCCCAACCATGTCTGCTGTTACTGTGGCCAAACAACTCTATCTTTGATCGTCTGTCCAGAGGACATTATTCCAAATGGCCTGGTCTTTGCCTATATGCTCATTGACAAACTGTAGTCCTGCTCTAATGTTCTTTTTAGACAGCAAAGGCTTTTTCCTGGCACGCCTCCCATGCAGATCAAATTTGTGCAATCTCCTTCTGATTGTATAAGCTTGAACTTTAACACCAACAGTTGGAAGACTTACGAGCAGATCCTCTGATGAATTTTTGGGGGTTCTTGGAGATTTTTTTTTTGCATCGGACAAATTGGCAGTAACTTGAAATCTGCGCCATTTATAGATGATTTTCCTTTCAGTGGAATGAAGTATTTCAAATCATTTGGAGATCTTTTTAAATAACTTGCCAGACTCCTAGGCATCCACAACTTTTTTTCTGAAGGCCTTACAGAACTCTTTAGGTATTGGCATGAAAACACCGTACACCTCAATAGCAAAGGGAACACCAGACACTAGACATGAGAGGAGTATAAGTACGACAGGTTCCACCTGCATTCAATAAGCAGGTTCTAATCACTGGCACCCAATCTTGAACACCTGATTCTAATCATATGGTTTTGAAGGTCTGATAAATGTAGGGGTATACTTACTTTCCATGTTACTGATCTGTCTTTTGTCAGTTTTATGCCATTTGATAGAGTGCAACAACTTTATTAATTGGTACTGTTTCAAAGAGGATCAAATGTTTGCTTGTCCAAATGTGTAAAAAAAACAAACAAACAAAAAAAACTATTCCATGGGGTGTACTTATTTTTTCACATGACTCACAGATATTTCACAGTGACGGAACACTGAACAGCTAACTTATGGTGGGGACTGACTATACCTTCACATAACCAATTAAACCAATGTTAATGCAGAAATGCACCTGGCGTGCGTAATACAACACATTGTGGATGGTTTTCATCTGCTATGGAAATACGGCTTTAGTAAAAGGAAGTGAACAAAAGCTGGTACAAATGATCCATCTGGAGATGCTGTGATGAAGACAGAGAGCATCCACAAATGATTAATGGAAAACACATGGATATCTCATGGATCCCTTCACCCCACACATTCTTTCTCATTCCCTCTCTTCTTCTCTCAGAATACAGAAATATGCTTCATGCATGCATTTGTTCATGCTTCATTTATAAACCCGTTTTTAGGTTCATCTCAGAACACATGCTCAGTCAGGAGCAGCCAAACTCCACAGTCCCTAAATCAAAGGAAATTCAAAACAGAATTATCAAGCACAGCACCAGCTGCATGTTCTTTTCCTGACTATGCATTAAATTGGAATTAGCCGCTGGCGGTGTGCTGGAGAGAACTGTGCGTGTTTGGCATGGGCTGGTGTGTTTGTGTGTGTTAGTACACAGGTTAAACGGGGTGTATTGGTGTGTGCTGTTATTGTGCTGCTGTGAAGAGATTTTTAAGAACTCTCTAGAGAGTTGCACGGCTGCATTACTGTTCTCACTGCCCATAGGCTTTGTTTTGGCACATGCACATAAACACCCATACACACATTCACACACATTCACACACATTCATACCCACACACACTAATGCTATGAGGAGACTGAGGTAATATTTCTAAACAAAGCTCAATTTTGAGATATGACATCATTCTGTCTTGATAATGGAGTATCCTATATTCAGTCCCTACATACACATTCCCTGTGTGTGTGTGTGTGTGTGTGTGTGTGTGTGTGAGTGTATGGGTGCGTGTATTTGAGAACCAATTGACTCTCATAATGATATAGTAATATAGTATAGTAGGCACATAAAATGCATTTTTACAGAAAGACAACTTTTGGATGCAGAAGAGTTATAGCTATATGCAGGATTCTATAGCTGCAATAATACATCAATATAATACATCAATTCACTGACCTCAAAAGGCCCCTACAAAGAGTTGGCATCTGAACTTGTAAATAAGCACACATACATATACACACACACACACACATATGTATATTTATATATATGTATGTATATATATATATATATATATATATATATATATATATATATATATATATATATATATATATATATATATATTAAAGGGTGATATGCAGAATTGGCTTATGCAGGTGCTTATCACACTTTATGGAGTGATTGTCTTATGCAGGTGCATATCACACTTTAGTATATATATATATATATATATATATATATATATATATATATATATATATATATATATATATATATATGAAATTGTGATATGCAGAATATTTGTTTATTCAAATGATCTGTGTGTAATTTATGCCTCTGAGGATGCCAGGGTTTTTTTTGGACAGCAAAGTGTATAGAACACCCTCCTAATACCAAGCATTTGCTGGTAATAGTACTGAATATGGCCGAAAGAGATTAAAAAATATAATGTGTGTGTGTGTGTGAATTTAGCCCACTGTGAGGATAGAAAAGGGCCATATGTCCTTACAATGATAGGATAGTAACAAATGTCCTCACAATCACCCAGTCTTTACAAATATAGTGTTTTATAGCTATTATTTGAACAACTAAAAGAACCAAAATAGTTACTGAATGATTCTATTTAGCATTAGATTTAGGTGTAGGCATACTGTAACATTAGCTATAATAATCATTAGGCCATTGGAAGGTCACAGAGATAGAAAAAACTGTGTGTGTGTGTGTGTGTGTATGTGTGTGTGTGTGTGTGTGCATGTGTGCACGTGTGTGTGATTCCGGTCTTCCATTCTAATCATTGATCACAATTTAATAATTTGCCATGTTATGTAACTCAATGACACACACACACACGTGTAGTCATAGATGCGCAAACACACAGAGACGTGCAAATCGACCATAATAAATGATCTCATTAAAGATAAATGCCCACGGCATGATTTAGAGATGCATTTAAGTGGACAAATCTTTTAACTAAATTAAATCAATTCCATGCACTTCCATAAATGCACATATTTTTTAAAAGCGTATTTGCTAGTGTACATCTGAAACATCTGTCAGTTTGTTGTGTTAATCAGCGTGCTGACTGTTTTGCTCAGAGTTAAGGACAAGCAGTGTAAACCACTTCTAAACCCCACAAAATAAGTACTGCCACTTACTGTATATATACTGGTTTATGTCAGGAGTGTGCTGATGTCTTTTAAAGCCAGTTTAAGTAGGTTAATTGAAAGGTTAAATTCTATCACTATTATCATAATATCCTATTACTGTGCTATTATGTACTATTTTAAGCATTTCTAATTCAACTTGGGTTTAGAAGATATTTAATATGCAGAGCTTCAGTTCAAGAAATCAATGTGCAGCTTTTTTACTTTATCCAGATGCCATTTTTATGAAGGCTTTATAAATGAGCAGACCACAGAGGGAACAACACAACAACAGGGGAACAACACAACCAGACTACAGCTTTAATAATAGAATAGGCTACAAGGACAATGACACAGACAATGATATATAAACATGGCAATTACCAAGCAAACATGCTACACATCCTACAAACAAGTAGACAACAACAATTACATGGACAGAGCATGATACAAAACCCCAGCAACATACAAAAGCCAAGCTGTGCTGAAATGGGCCTATATATGTGATGACCTTTATTCACAGAGTTGAATATAGGCATGATACGACTGGTTGAATAGGCTACACCTGAAAGGCTAATGTCCTCAGATATATTTATGAATAAGAGCGTGGGAGAACACACAAATACAAGTACAGACATATAAGTAATAAAACACAACGGGGCATGATGTTACCCTCAAGTTGATTATTTTCCTTTAACAGCATGTTCCTAAGTCTTTTATTCCTTTTCTACTACAGCAGTTAGCCAACAGAAACGTTTTCATTTATTAAAGAATGACACGTCATATTTATTGCACGCTTACAGTTTCAGTTAATGTTGTTCAACATCCATGAAGCAAGTGAATACCTGTTATCAGTTACATTATTGCAGCTCACCAGCCTTTCTTTTTTCTTTCTCTTAAAAAGACTAAAAAACTGCAGCTTGTAGTGTTAATGAGAAACCACACAGCTGTCCATACTGAAGACGTTCCCACGCCAGAAAGAGTACAGAAAAAGTACAGCTTTATCTCTGACTGTTACATAGTGTAGACTTTGGAGACTCCTTACAAAACTGCAAAATAAATGGCTTGTCGTAGAAAAAAACCCCTTTCAACAATTACACACGTTAACATGTGTCATAAAAATTCCCAGTGTACTATAGGAATAATAATATATTAGAATGACTGAATCATGTAACATCAGAGCTGTGCTGTTATAGAAAATTAGAACCGAGAACTCATCAGTGCTGTGGTACAAGTAAGGGATAATCCATGGCTAGGTGTGCATTACACTATTTTAATGTACAAAGTGGAGGCATTAAAATCGTGTAATGCACACCTGGCCGTGGATTATCCCGGTAATACCATGGTTAATTTCCATTCGTTATATTATATATGGGTCATTAATCATACATCATACACAGAGATAAATTAGTGCAATAAGATTACATTTATTTGAATTAATTATAATACATACTTACTAGAGAGGGAAAAAGAGACAGAGAGATTGCGTGTATATGAATCACCTGCGTCTGTGCCGCGTCTTTACTAATAATGAAGCTGTGAGTTTAATTACTGTGTGCAACTGCAACAGTATGTTACTATGGTTACACATGTTTATACAGTAGGCAGTGCATTCATTTAGAACAGTGATGAAACTGACTGGAACTACCTGTGCATTATATGTGGCGCCTGTAGCTCAGGTGGTAGAGCAGGTTGTCCACTAATAGTAGGGTTGCCGGTTCGATTCCCGGCCCACATGACTCCACATGCTGAAGTCTCCTTGGGCAAGACACTGAACCCCAAGCTGATGGCAAGTTAGCACCTTGTATGGCAGCTCTGCTACCACTGGTGTGTGTGTGGGTGAATGCGAACCAGTAAACCAGCTTTGGATAAAAGTGCTATATAAGTGCACCATTTACCATATGGGTTGAACACACACCTTCCAGAATCAAGTATACAGATATATAAGCAGCAGCGAATAAATGCAGATTCAACAATCTGAAAATAGATGTAATGGCATAACATTTTTAATTTATAAATAATTACATTTATGAGTCATTTTGTGTATTTATGTTTATTCTGATTCCACACATGACCAGTTTCAGCAGTAATACCAGCAAGTGGGCAAACGTATAATGATTTATAGCAATTCATGTGAGAGTGAAACTTCAGTTGCAGTAGCATGACAGATATTCAGTCACTTTTTTCTTTAAAATTGCACCATAAACTATGCCGCTTACCATGGTTAAAACTTGTCTATACTCATGTGTGCGCTCACACACACACACACACACTCACTCAGTGTCACCCACCCCACCCTATCATGTGCATATGCTATTCCATTGGTCATTTCTAATGAATTGTCAATGAAAGAATTGTAGATAACAACTGGGTTTGTGCACAGAGCGTGAACTGTGTAGCGGAGCTACACGCTTCAGCTTCAGATTATATAGCGATGAGAGTGGCATGCTGTCTGACCCCTACAGCTCCAATCAAAACACAGGTATTTGTGGAGAGAAGATTCAATTCAATTCAATTCAATATTATTTGTATATCGCATTTAACAATGGACGTTGTCTCAAAGCAGCTTTACAGAAACATATAAACAAAGGATGCAGATTTTAAGTGAGTGAATGTATCCCTGTTGAGCAAGCCGGTGGTGACGGTGGTGAGGAAAAACTCCCTAAGATGATATGAAGAAGAAACCTTGAGAGGAACCAGACTCAGAAGGGAACCCGTCCTCATCTGGGTAACAACGGATAGTGTGAAAGTAAAGGGAAGTTCATTATGGTTTTTATATGAAATCTGTTTTGTTTAACTAGTCCACTGTTCACAAAAGGAGACTTGAGTGCAAAACTGCATGTGGTAATTGCAGTCCTAAGGCCATAGTAGTTCTAGCAACCACAGCGAGAATGTCCATGTGGAATTAAGGAATTTCCATAGTACTTCAAGATTAGCTTTTTTTATTTATCTTTTCTCGCCTTTCTTTGTCTCTGCATTTGTGGATCTTCCTGTAAATGTGACATTTTATTTTGTGTAGACAGTAATATCTTGAATTCCTGCTGGAATTACACCTATAGTTCGATGAGAGAATGGCATGAATGCGTTATCCAAGCTGATAACAACTATGTCTGAGTTTCTGACAGATTTTAGAAAGGCTTCGGCTGTATTTTAATGGTCCCCTGGCTGATTTTGTTTTGTAGGATATGCCATTTGTGTTTTCTTTCCAGGAAAACCTAAGGGAGCTTCAAGATTTATGTGTGTATTTTCTATTACAAAAGACCTGTATGTCAATTTGGGTAATACGTGCAATAAATTATGAGCAGTTACTCTCATTAATTATTCAGTATGCACTTTAAAGATTAAGAGTAGATTAGAGTAGATTAAACTACTGTGTATTATTTCTAGCTGTTCACATTGCTGTGTTTGTTTAGCTTGAGCTGTTGTTTAATTTCTGTAATCTGTGCGGTTTTACTGTAATCTCACCACTAAAGATTTTATGCTTTATACACTATGACTGTCAGACTTCACAATCACAAAATCCTTGAAAAGTAAATAGTGTAGCTACTCGAGTGTTTGTGAATGGTGCAGTATTCAGAGAGAAAATAAAGGGTAATACTACACTTGAATCTTGTACAACCTGTGCATTGTTCACAGTGTTATCAGGAGAGCTGGCAAGTGCCCTCTGATGTATATCAGTTGTAATGCATGTCTCATGGAAGAGAAATTATACCCTTAGCAAGCTCACAGGTGCAGAACTATGTTCCTGCTGATCATACTACAGTACGTAGAGGTCAGTGAGTTATGTGCCATAAAAAGCATATAAAAAAGATCTATAATTTTACACATGGAGGCAGTAGACGTGAACTCAGGATTTATGAGGTGGGAGAGCACTACTTCTTTTATGGGTGCCAACAGTGTGAAAATAATAACATACCAGTTAACATACCAGTTGTGTTATTGCAAGAAGTTCACATCATTGATATTGTGGAAAAGTTTTCATTGAAAGCTGTTAAGGGCGTAAATGACCTAACTACAGTTTACTGGCCAGACCTTATCAATTTTTTTTTCCAGACCGTATTCATACTCAAATATTCATTTGTTTTGGTATCAAAATACTATCGATATATCTTACTTTTTTTTTTTAAGCCGCTACTAAAGCCGTTAATGTAGAAAAATGAACATGCTTGCTTTAATGATCAAATATTTATACACCGACATTAAACACTGCCTGAAGTGAAGTGAAATACATTTTACAGTTTTAAAATAAAACAATTTCTGGAAAGAGCAGTGTGAAACTGTATTACATTATTATTATAATCACTATAATCACTATGTTGTGTTATGATTTACATTCTTATCAGATTCCACTGATTAGCTCCAGTCTAGAGGTCTGGGAGGGACAGGAAGGTGGTGGTGATGGTGGTGGTGGTGTGTTCATGCACACTGTAGATTTATGAATTTTCCATCTTATATTGTAGTCATAGTTTTGTCACATTTGTATGTTTTGTGCTTAGGGCTATACTCTGTTTTTAAGAGAAAAAGGACAATATGTATTTCTGTGCTATTACCATGCTGTAAATTCATTCAAGAATACATTAATTGTTCATTTCTTTCAGGCTCAACTGTGGCTGCACAGAGAAAAGACTAGTATCTTTTCCTAACTCACCTCTAGTGATAGCTAGATAATAATAATAATAATAATAATAATAATAACAATAATAATAATAATAACAATAATAATAATAATAATAATAATAATAATAATAATTTATTGTAATGAATAGAAATGAATAGCCCAGTCATGAATAATTGATTTTTGACAGCATAGCCAGAAAGTGCTTAGTTCAATTTTCTGTTAAATTGTAGGGACTACAGAAGTGGAGTGGTAGTTAGACCAGAAAGTCCATGGACCTTGAATATTGGACAGGGTGGCAGCTGTGGTAGATCCACCCCTCTGCCAAATATAACAAAGATGATGCAGATTGTTAGGAAGTGTGCTAGCAATTTCAATTCGTTTACCCTCTGAACAAGCTAAATACGAGTATGGATGTGTTCCAGGATTTAATAATTCACAGCAAATTCTGAAGTAAATAAAATAGAAATTAAACAGTTTGCAGAAAATCGCAGATGGGGTGGAGAAGATTATCTTTAGTTCGCAATTTGCTGTGAAGGAGTATATGCAGGAATATATCCAGATTCATATTTAGCTTGTTTAGAGGTTAGTAGAACAGGCATTTCTGGCTGCACTAGCTGTACAGTAGATCTTCCTCCCTTTTGTTCTCAGTAAGCTCTTTACGGCTTTTATGATATTTCTCAATGAAACACCTAGAAACGAGTCAGGATAATGAGATGTGGGAATGAAGACTTCAGTGTAGCTGATTCTAGCTGAAATGTGTATGGCCCTGCCTTGATTACGCTGTGTAAGGTTCTTGTGTACTGCATTTTAATAGTCCAGTGTAGTGATTGTGTTGTGCTTTGGTAGGATATGGTAGCTGAGGGAAATATCAGCCCTCTTGGTGGCAAATTGATTTCTAGTCTCATTTGCCCCTCCTCTGTCTGACTCTCTTGTCTGTAGTGCACTTTCTCTTAAGCTGTGTTTTATTAGGTACAGTATTAGGAAAATGGTATTCCGCAGATTATTCAACAGGTATCACAGTAACTGTAAACATATTTACAGTAAAGTACGGTAATATTTTACATAGTATAAAATAACACAATATCCAGTACATTTGCTATTTTGGCTGAGGCTTTTTGAGGTGTGGTGGCTCAGTGGTTAAGGCTTTGTGTTTCACAACAGAAGGGTGTGTGTTCAAATCCCAGTGCCACATTGTTATGGTTGGGCCCTTGAGCTTGACCCTTAACTATCAGCTCAGTTATATCCTGCATTAAGTGTAATCTTAAAAACTATCATCCAAATGACTAAAAATGTCCTGGATTATATGTTATTATTTCAAGATTTTGCAGCACTTGACTGGGAATATGTTTAGAGTTGTTGATATGTAAATGTAAATTTTTTTATAGTACTTTATTGGCAGTAAATTACTGTAAAATCTGCAGTCATTTTTTTTTTTTACAGTGTGAGTACACAGCGTAGTGTATAGAAAAAGAGAATGCAGTTGAATAGATACTGTGATTGTATACTAGAAGAAATTGAGAATTTTTTTAGTGAATGGTGAACGTGGTGATTGTATAACAACAGGGGATTGCAGTGGAGATGATTATTGGAAATCATTTTTTCGTCTCACTGTTTCTGTCTCTCTGTCTACGTTATGTGGTGCCAAACATTCTGCAGTTTGCATTTGTGTCTGAGGAAAATCCCTGCTTTATTTCTATTTTATGCCTGTAATTCATTATAGCCTTTCATTTGCATACATTTCCCTCTCAGCTTTCAGACCAGCTGCTGTTTCATCTACCTGCCACTGTGCCATCAAGAATAGCTTCCCTTTCCCCCTTTGTCATTCCTAAACTAGGGACTAGAGAACAAAGATAGTGTCATCTCTAGAATTATTTGCCTACTTCATGAAAATGAGCAAAAACTAATCTCCTTGTCACCGACATCAAGACAGTGTCTCATTTTTGTCAGCACTTCCCATCATTCCTAGCTCCTTTACACAGATGACTTGTAGAATACATAGCATTGGTGCTTTCATTTTTAAAGAATTTGGTCTTTAAACACTATCTGTACTGTACTGAGTTTTTCATAATTCTTTGAAATTTTTTTTTATATTGCTCATGCCCAAAGGTTAGCTAAAAATGATCTTGTCTTGCGCTTTGTGATCCGTAGCTGATGGAGTGGCAGACTGAGAGTCTCTTAAAAGGAACCCTGGCATCTCTCCAATAACAGCCAGTGGTAAACCTCATTATATATGAGGTCAGCAGGTGCAGATGAGTGATTAGACGCTCATAATTAAAATGCATTAACACTAACAGATGTAATGCATAAGGGGTCCTGCAGTGATCCGTGCTTTTTAAGTAATTACTCAAGATCCACAATGAGAAGGCAATGATAGGCCCAGTTATTGCATTCAGAGAATAGATAATGGGTAGTATGTGTTTTTTTTATTCTGAGAAATATTTCCAGTAGATTTTTTTTTCAGGCTTGGGTGTATTGAGAGCAAAAAAATGTGAAATACTATCTTCTCAAATGAGGCATAAAAATTCCTGAAGACTGTAAATGCATGTAAATGAACCTTTTTTAAAGTGAAACATCACCCAAAGTTGAAGAATTATTGGAAAATTCAAGCACACATGAATCCTGGAATGAATCCTAGCTGATAGAATAGACACACCACGTCCTATAGATTAATGTGC
Source organism: Ictalurus punctatus (assembly GCF_001660625.3). Taxonomy (NCBI): domain Eukaryota; kingdom Metazoa; phylum Chordata; class Actinopteri; order Siluriformes; family Ictaluridae; genus Ictalurus; species Ictalurus punctatus. The sequence continues at coordinate 23,185,077 of NC_030421.2, forward strand.
ATGTGATGCAGTGCATCAAAAAGCAGTAAGTAACACATGTTATCGTTGACTCAACATACAGGCCCATTAGGATGTGGGCACTGGGCCATGTTGCTCCAGTCCCTTTATTCTGTACGGGGGGATGAATGAATGCAGGGTCTTGATTTATTGGGGCCTGATGGAGATGTGGTTAAGAGGATTTCTTCTGCCTTGCAAACCCAGACAGTCTGGGTTGTGGATTAGATAAAATGGCACCCCCTCACCCTACCCCAAACATAGACAGCACACCAACCTTTTTTGTCTGTCAGTGCTATACAATGCATCAGAGCTATTTCTATCTTTCTGCCCTGCATCAAGGAAAACAGGGCAATGGTGATCCGCTAAAATAATAATTTCCCCGTATTTTCAATATTAAATAATAATAATAGATTGAAATTTTCTGAGTGAAATCAGAGCATATCTGAGTGGTTTATGTCAGTTGTGAGGGGCTTGACCTCATTTCTTTTGTAGATGTGTTGCTAAGGGTAACTGTCCCCTTGACAACAGAAAAGGAGCCAGGGTAGTTTTGTAGTCCTGCCTCTTCTGTCAGTGTATGTGCGCGTGTGTGCATATGTGTGTGACTCGGTGTCGCTGAGAGATAAGACCCTGCCTGTTTTCTCAGCTTACACTGCACTGGGACATTTGCTCTCATTTGTTGGTTTTCTCATTAGCTGGAACCAACTCATTAAGGTATCATTTGCATAGTATGACTTTGTTAAAGGAATAATTTCTCATTTGCAAATGCAAACATGTATTTCTTCACAACTCGCAGTGTGCCAGTGCTAATGGGAGATTAGTGTTACAGTACACAACACACAAGCTGCTGCAGAGTACTACTGTATTCATTGCTTGTATTTGTGTGTCATGCACATGTGTGAACATAATTCCTTATAAAACACTTTTTTTCCCCATTCATTCTGTGACTTGAAAAACATGTACACAAGACACTTCTTGACTTAAAACCTACCAACCTAGTCAAGTTGTTTAAAAAAAAACAACGTGTATAGTGATTTTAACAATAGATATTGTCACTGAACAGCTTTACAGATAATGAGCAAAGAAGCGACAGTGCCAAGGAAAACTCCCTGAGACACCATGAGGAACAAAAGCTTTGAGAGGAAGCAGATTAAAAACCTAATCCATCCACTTTTGGGTGACACCGGATAGTGCTACTTTAAATCATTACTCTTCTACAACCATATACTATAAAATCAAGCAGTACTAATTGTTTAGAAAGTATGTTCTGGGTGAGAATATTGTGACTAAGAGCCCTGGGACGAGCATTTAAAGTCTTTATGATTACAGCAGCTGTTCTTATGTCTACAGTATCGAAGTGAGATTATCCACTGAAACATGACTGAGCCTTGAGAATAAAATATTTTTGGGAGGTGCAAATCCTTAGGGTATACATGTGGGACCATACACAGCAGCAGAGGGTGATACAAATACAAACAGGTCCAAGCAGAAGCAGAGCATCCGAATGAATCAGGCAGGCCTGTACGGCATGGCATGTGCAACCTTATTATCAACAATCTCCCAGCAGTTCTTTCACACTCCTAGCTTTCAACATAGGAAGAGAATTGATAAAGTTCAGAATCAAACTCTTGGTTGCAGAATAAATTATAAGCATTAATTATGTATCGAATACATCAAATCAAATTCATGCAACTGTTTACTTTCATTTCCTTGCAGTCCTATTGACTGAACATTCCCACTCTTACTGAGATCTTCTACATTTAAATGACTTTTTGTGACTTCCTCAGATTTCTAAAACCATTCATTTATCTGAAACAGACTATTCTGATGAAGTTAATTACTTTTGAATTTCACTTTATGAAACACTAGAACAATAATGCATGAATGTACACTCTGTGTTCTCATAAAAACAGATAAATAGTCTGTTCAGCGAAAGTCAAGAAACCGGAAAGCCATTAAGCCAGTCTTGTTATCCAATAGCATTGATGATATATTGGGGCACTTTCTCCGAGCTATTGGAAAAAAGACTCGAACTTCCTTTTAGCTTGGATTAATGCATCATTTGGCTTTGTCATTTACTAACGGCACATATATTTTAGGGTTTTGTTGCCTTTAGCGTTCAAGACAGTTATTTCGTTGCGATTTGTCGCCGATACATATGGCACAAACTGAAGCGAGGTCCTGTAATTTTACTTAGAAAAAAACCAAACACACATGGCTTCTTCACTTCCTTTCTACTGACTTTGATGGAACAGATCTCCTGTCTGCACCCTGTGCTCTCGTCTGTGTCTTCATCTGTCATTTCTGTATAAAACAGAAAATGTAGTGATTCATAGAATAACTCATAAAGATCATAAAAAAGATGCATGTTTATAGATGAAATATACACTAGTGATCAGTGATAGAGTGTGACTCAAGGCTATAAGTTATTGTCTAGAGGAGCAGCTTAAAATGAAGAGAGCTTTTAACCAGGATCACAGACAGGTTTGAGAGAAGAGGACTGGAGGAGTGTTGAATAAACACACTCTGAGGGCCTCATACAGACTGGAGGAGATTGATCTGGGAATGCTGTAACCTCTCTCTCGCTCTCTCTCTCTCTCTCTCTCTCTCTCTCTCTCTCTCTCTCTCTCTCTCTCTCTCTCTCTCTCTCTCTGTCTCTTTCTCTCTCTTTCTATATATCTCATCTCTTTATCCCTCACCCTGTTTTTCTTTGTCTCAGTAGCATCTTTTTTTTATTTTATGCCTTGTGAATCTCTGTTTTGGCTCTCTTATACCCTTTTTGTCATATTATAACATTTTCTCTGGTTCTCTGTCCATGATCAAGTCACATGCTATCTGCTCTTGTTTGTTATTTCTTTTATTAATACTTATTGTAACTGGACCTGCTTTTTAAAAAAAAAACTTTTTAATTACACACAGTATAGATTGGCTTAGCTGATAACTCACTCCTTTTTTAACCAACACACAGCCTTGTTAGTGACTCTTATTTTCTGTTTATGTACATATAACAGCCCTGTCTAATCATCTACAGATTAGTGTTATTGCCCGTTGCTTCTGTAAATGTACCGCATAATCACTTCCTGCAAGTGGTGAATTAAACATTTTGCACTTGACATCTACTTTATTTCCTCCCAGAAACATGTTGCATTTCATGTCTTTGAAGGAGTTGTTCATTAGCAGTCTGATTCGTCGTGTCTGCTCTTTAATACAGAGTTGGGAGCCAGCTACATGTCTTCACCTCTCTGAAAGGAGAAGTATTCTCAGACACTAAAGAAGTGTCTTTAGAGAGCCATTAAGTGAAGGGTGTTTTGAATGGCTAAATTCTGAAGAGTGCTGATGATGTGTCTTTTTCTCTCTATGTCTAGTATTTCTATATGTGTGTGTGTGTATCTCTGTCTTTTTGTCTGTCTTTGAGAGATTGTTGGGACCGTTTAGGCATTGCGGTTTGTCTCCAAAGCAGCATGGTTCAGGAAGGTAGAGAGATGAGAGACATTTGGGTGGCATGAGTGATCAAGCAAGATAACAAGACAGTTAGTGAAAGCCACAGAAAGATGAAAAAATAGTTGTTGAAAAGATGAAAGTGATATGAGAGAAGAGAGGAAAAGGAAGCCCAAGAGGTAAGGAGAAAGAGAAAGATTTACTGCACTCTCTAGGGCTATATTAATGTTAGACTCATCCTGCAGTGGATTGGGTTTTACTGTGAGGAAATGGGTCCTAAAACAGACAGCAAGCACTCCATTTGCCTGCTGCGCATTCTCTTTCTCTTACTGAAGAACACAGAAAAGTCATCATGTGTGTGTGTCTCTGTATTTTATTATTATTTTTTTACTATCAAGACTAGCTCTGTCAACAAAGTATAAAGTGCTGTCAAAGCATAACTCTTTCTACAGCTTACATCCCAATCCTGAGGAAATAAACATCCTGAACAGCAGATATTATATAAAATAGATCTCCAGACGTGATCATCTACTGTAGTTGACCTCAGTTCAACTCAGAGTAATCAAACGCCGTACACTACAGTGAAGCCATACAGATATTATAGTATGAAAGAGCAAGCTTGATCACCGAAAATCTTTTCTGCAATCCCCAAAAATACGTGATAATTTTTCAGAATCATTAAAAATTAGTACATGGAATTGGCTGCCTATTTTATGACTGTCCATACACATCAGCAATATTGATTACTGATGTAATCTAACACCAACCTTCTTCTACTTGGACTAGAGTTGTTAGGACAGGGGAAATAGTTAAAGGTTGCCTAAACCATTATTTAACTTTGTGTACTCTTCATAAACATGTCCAAGAGATTTTTTGTTCCAATTTGGTCACCTGTTAATTCTCACCCAAAAACTCTCCCCTATCATACAATAGCTACGTACCCTCTAGGAGGCTGAAGGATAGCTATTTGCCCTCTTCCACATACTTATACTTAAAGATGCCCATGACTGGCTAGTGTCACAGGGGTGAGAGAGTATGCCACCCCTCCCACCCAGAGAGCATGGCCAATATTGCTCCCTTGGCTCCTGGCCACGGATGGCTGTGTATTGAGATTTGAACTGGCAATCTAATCATGACAGAGCGAACATTTTTCTGTTGCGCCACTCTGGAGCCAATTTCCAAGTGTTTACATAGACTAATAGCTAAATATACAGTATAAATATTACCAGGTGTTGCAGTGTTGGGGCAGAGTTGTTGTCTCACAGATGTGCATGGTGTACTGCGATTGACTGCTGTCCTATCCAGCCTTTCAACCCTGAATTGGATGCCAGTCCTTCAAAGGAAACCATGCATGCCCAATTAGACGCTCATTCAGACCTAGTGGCTTGAGTGGTTAGAAGAGGTCAGAGGAAACTGGAGAATTTGGAGCAAACCAACACAGAGATAGTAGCACAAGCTCGAAATCAAACCAGTTACACTGGATATGTGAGGCAGATGCAAAGGCAATAAAGGCATGGGTATTTATTGCTTGAGAGTTAATAGGGCATGCTAATTTCCTGTATTATTTATACAAGGCTTGGATGAGTCATTCTACAGTCTTCGACAAGTATTGAATATGATTTTAATTTTCTGCTTCTAAATCCAAATGAGAATTTTAACATAGAGTATCTGCAATGAACATTCTTTAACAAACAGATGCACTTTGCTTGTGGAACTGTGTTGATGGCAGCATGTGTGTGATGGTAGTTTGGTAAGCCAGCAGTCTGCGGAACAGCTGAGCTCCAGATCTTCACTGAGCCACCAATCACATGTTCCACTTACTCACACTCCATGCCTTGCCAACAAACACAAAATACACCACAGACAGCATGTGCATGAATGCTTGTGTGTGTGTGTGTGTGTGTGTGTGTGTGTAGTTCTAATATTCCAGAGTCAGTTACGCCTGCCATTGTTGCTATCTGCTCCTATGAAGTTTCTTGTGAATGAGGCGTTCCTTGCCCCAGTGTCTCATTTTTTATTCTCTTCCTTTATCTTCCACATACTATATAAACATTTATTTAAAATACTTCTTTCGAAACGTCAGATATGCCATCAAATAAAGTCTGCACAATCCTTTAAATTAGATGTGTTTTTTTGTTGGACTGCTCCTGCTGTCTCTGTGACTGGTGGAATGCAATAATCTGTTAATGAGATTAAAGATGAAAGCAGATTGAGTAAATTCCTATTCTCTCCCCCTTTCCCTTGTTTTCAGGATCGTACAGGAGCGAAGGGATAAAGGCCAGCGATGTGTTACATGTGCTGAAAGATAAAGTGGCCTTTGTGTCAGGTGAGTGGATTCTGTACGCAACTACTGTAGATGCAGAGCTGCTTTATGGAAATGTTGCAGATAAACTATCAGACAAAAAATGAACAACAATAACAAAAAAACCCCACATGTGTTTTATATTCGTTACATTAATTTATTTGAACTACAGTTGTGTGTCTGAATTCTGGCATTAATTCAGAAATTAAATTTAACATGATTTAACTATACATGAACTATACAAAAACTATACATTTATTTTACCAAAACAATTTGGAAATATTTATTTTTAACTGTGTCTAGAAAATCAGCAATGGTTGTGAAAATTAGACCTTAAAAAGTCTTTAAGTTCCGATGTACAGCTGCACTTTGGTTTCCCGGTACGTTTTGATGCTGACGGCCAGTGAGTCATGGACTGAAATGTCACCGTGCGCAGAAGCTTCCAAATATGTGTATAATATAATTCTGTGTTGGTCAGTAGAACACACACACACACACACACACACACACACACACACACACACACACACACACTCTCGCTCTCTCTCTTTCTCTCTCTCTCTCTCTCTCACTCTCTATGTCTATCTCTCTCGCTCACTCTATCTCTCTCTGTCTCTCTCGCTCTCTCTGTCTCTCTCTCTCTCTCGCTCGCTCTATCTCTCTCTGTCTCTCTCACTCTCTCTCTCTCTGTCTCTCTTGCTCTCGCTTTCTCTGTCTCTCTCTCTCGCTCTCTGTCTCTCTCACTCGCTCGCTCTATCTCTCTGTCTCTCTTGCTCTCTCTCTGTCTCTCTCTCGCTCTCTCTCTGTCTCTCTCGCTCTCGCTCTCTCTGTCTCCGTCTCTCTCTCTCGCTCTATCTCTCTTTGTCTCTCTCGTTCTCTCTCTCTCTCACTCTCTCTCTCTCTCTCTCTCTCACTCTCTGCTGCTTTAAAACAGCATTTCCCGGCTGATTCAATCCAGGTTAAAGAAATCAGTGTGGAGGTTGGGACTTTTATAGCTGCAGATATGACACTCAGTTGTGGAGAATTCAGGATTCAGAATATATGTAGGGCTACAGAAACTTGTGATTTTGACAGCACAACTAGCTATCATCAGAATGGGGGAAATAAAAATGAAAAGCCATGTGCTTCAGACATGCCCCCTTATAAATCACACCAGCTTGGCCAGAGAGCTAATGTTTAATTAGCCATGTTTAATTATGTTAGAGCCTGTTGCAGAGCCTTTGTTTTGTTACATGTGGTTAGAGTCTGAATGGATCACACAAACGCCATGTCATTATCAAGTTTCAATTATTGTATTTGTATCTTTTCATTTTGTGCATTGTTCCAGCCCTAACAGATCGCAATAGCTGCTGTACAATAGCTGCTGACAACACCATTACAACAATGGTGTTGTCCAATGATATAAAAGTAAAACAAGTTCGCCTCACACCTCCAGGGTTGGGGGTTCAATTCCTGCTGCTGCCCTGTGTGCACGGTTTGTGCATGTTCTCCCCGTGCTGCGGGGGTTTCCTCCAGGTACTCTGGTTTCCTCCCCCAGTCCAGACATGATGGTAGGCTGACTGGCATGTCCAAAGTGTCCATAGTGTATGAATGGGTGTGTGAATGTGTATGTGATTGTGCCCTGCGATGGATTTGCACCCTGTCCAGGATGTACCCCATGTACCTTGTGCCCCATGCTCCCTGGGATAGGCTCCAGGTTCCCCACGACCCAGTAGGATAAGCGGTATAGAAGATGGATGGGTGGATTATATGTTTTACTCAGCCCTAACGGAATGTATAGAAAATGTTATAGAATAGTAATAATAATTTATTGTGTCATCATTGCTTCATTCAGTGGTGGTATCACAGCAGTAACAGTGTAAGATTCCCATAGAATTGTGATAGCGCATGTATTACATAGGTACCACACATACATAATACAGATTTTAAAAAATTAAAATATCATAATAGAGTTTGATATGGTCACATCATGTTACCATAACAACTGATTATTATTAATTTTTTTTATTCAAAGCTTAAATTCTTTATCCTGCATCTTAACTGCTACTCCTTTTGGTCTTGTTCTGCCTCGTTTTGTTAATGAGGAGCGTAAATCAGGCCAGACGGAGTGTTTAGAGGAGCAGCAGGAGCAGGACGGGGATAAGTAGGCAGGGGAGATATGCTCATAAAGGGCTAAATACTGTGTTGAACTCACTTTACTTGCATTACTTCAGTGCACACAAGGAGGACATTAACTTTACACAGTCCTTGTAAAGTCCTTGGGGGAAGAGAAAAGAGTGTGAATGTGTGTGTGTGTGTGTGTGTGTGTGTGTGTGTGTGTTGGGCGCCTGAAGGAATTCATGTGACTTACAAGGACGATTTTAGCAGAGATATATTGGAGTGTTCTCAGCTGTGATGTCTCCCAGATTCATCCCTATGAAGAGCACCATACTGAAGGTCTGGACCAGTGCCAGAACGAGGCAGTGCTGCTTAGCAGTGTGTCGTGATGGAGCAGTTGACCTGCCAGGGAGGGTGTGTGTGTGTATACTGTAAATCAGACACATACGACAGTTGGCAGCTGAGGAATGCCCTAAAAGTGTCAGTACATATATGTCAGTGCAGTCGTCTCTTCCTCCTTTACTCTCTGTGTGTTCCTTCTGTTCTTAATCAGTGCATTCCTTCATCCTCTTTCTCATGGTTTCGTTCCTCTTCTCTCCAACATAATAGAACATCGAAAGAGCTTAAAGACACACTTAAAAATTGAGTCTGCATACCGTATGCCCTTGTTGCTAGGCAGTCCACAGTCCTCGAGCTCAAGTTTATTAAGATCCTCTTCATCTTAGAAGTTTCATTTGCAAATAAAAAAAATGCCCTCTTTCATGTAAGACAGGTAGTTCATTAATTAAATATCTAACTTGTGTGATACTCATCCAGGAAAGCCCTTGGAGGTAAAAGCACCATGATGTGCTTTACTCATTCATTAGCAGCATACTAATGCATTACTGTGCTCAAGAAGGGATTGGTTTGTGTTTGTGTTTTCAGGTGGCCGTGATAAGAGAGGAGGGCCGATTCTGACCTTCCCAGCTAGGAGTAATCATGACCGAATAAAGCAGGAGGATCTGAGGAGACTAGTCACATACCTGTCCACCGTGCCCAGGTGAACAGCCACACAAGTCCACACAATTAATACGGCATGCATACTGTGTATTTCACCTGGAAGGATACTGATGTAAAAATACTGATATCTGTCTTTACATAGTCAGTGTTTAGATGGACAATAAAGCAACCATGATACAACAGACCAGATGGACAAAATTCATTTCATCCCAATTTTTTTCCTGCTTTTCGTATAATATGTTGGTTTACGTACAACCCTTTTTCATAAAGGATTAGCATTTTCATGGGTCCAGCCAGATCAAGTAGCCCATAGTAAATATGTATGCAGTTTGAAATGGCGTTTGTGCATAAATATGATGTGGCCATGATTTGGCACTGATTACAATAACATTAATTCACATAGCAAGGCTGTCCTTTGTGTTAAAAAAATTAAACATCAACACATTAGACTACTTTATTTGGACTGTAGTTACATTTGCTCGCATTACATAAAAAATTTGGATCTTAGATTAATGACATACGCTAGGAGATAGCTAGTAAAGAGATTTCGCCATGGATTGTATGTTTTTCAGTGCGTTATAAGGCACAAAACCAAAAAAAGGAGACGACTTACTAGTTTGTTGCTTCAGACCCAGGTATTCTTTATCCCTATCTTGTCATCCTGCTTTTTTTTCAATCTGTCCATGTTTTGCTCCTGTCAGAAATTTCTAATTCACACAATGTAATGAAAAATGAAAAAGTCAGGTTTCACGGTTGATGTTCAGGCTGCAACTAGCTGTCTGAACAGAATATGCAACATCGCCTTTAAAAGTCTAGTGCAGAGGGAAATGGCATTCGCTGCATACAGTAAAGGCAAGTCATTGTCACAGTAGTGTAGAGGTTATTTGTGTGCTGATTCATTTTATCTGCTGTTGTAGTTACATTATGGTGAAAGAGGACGTCCTTCATGACATAGTGAATTGTCCTTGCATTTATTTTTACTTGAATCTCTATTCTTATTGTTGCTCATGGGCGTTTCCCTTGATTAAATGCAGGGTCAACACTGAATACAGTATATATTTCAAATGAAATGAACTGTTAACTGTTAAATAAGGATCAAATGAAATGACATTTCTGGTAACTGTGCTCTACTGTGTGTTTTTTGTTTAAAAATCCATTACAATCCATATATTTAATGCCCCACTCCCCCACAGTCAACCCCTGTTCTCCCCTCACAGACCAGCTTCAGCTTGTGGTTTACAAGCAGCTCTGCTGGACAGCTGGTATCCTTCCTCATAACCGCCTACACGGCCGCTTTAGGCCATCTACATATCAGATCACATGTCTCTGTGATGGAGTACAGGGTATAGTTGTGTGGCATTCACTGGTTCAAGATTACAATCAAGGTCAATGTGATTTTTAAAAGCATGTAAAAGCATGTTTACGTTAAAGCATAACTGAGATGAACAATGGACAGTTTTGTGAAGGACAAACAATGTTTGTGATGTTTTTGCTTGGCTTTAAATGGACAGTGTGTTTGCATGCTTTTACATGTGTGTGTGTGTGTGTGTGTGTGTGTGTGTGTGTGTGTGTGTGTGTGTGTAGAAAAAAAATCTGATTTTTAATAAACGTTTAAAAGCGAGACAGAATATCAGAATATGAGAATATGAGAATGTTGTAGCTCATTATGAGGGGATCTGCCAAAAAGTCTTTCTTTTTCATTACTTCTCCTAATTAATTGATTGCTTTTGTCATTCATTAATCTTCAGTAACCACTTGTCCCAGGAACAGGAACAGACCCTGGATGGGATGCCAATACGTCACAGGGCACCATGCTTATGAAATTCATGCGTTATGAACATTTAAAAGCGTAAATAAGTTATTTGGCTTGGTTCTGTGCATTTATTGTCCTTTATTGTGTGATGGTTCACTTTTATACATAATTATTGGACTTATAAAAGCTCATGTTAGTTACGAGAACCTACACTAATGCACATAAAAATATGTATGTTAGTAAAACGAGATCTTTGGTTTCCAGTAGAGAGGACATCATCAGTTGCATCGTCAGTGTTAGATCACTGTGTAACAGTGTCCGGGGGTGATATGATGTTTGTATGGAAAAATCAATTATACTGAGTGTGTCTTTATCCAGGGTATGAGCTCACTATTCTCAGCAGGTGCATGAGATTAAGCTGTAGATTAAAGTGCTGTTGAACAAGCCTTGATTTTTATGTTTCTGTATGTTATATTTATGTTTCTGATATATATTGGTTGATAATTCTATGATAAGGTAAGGTGCTGGGTCTATGATCAGAATATTGTAATGCTTATAATAGCAATCTGAAAGTTCTTTAAAAAATCAATGTGAATTGGATAAGATGTTCGTTTTTGTTTTAATGACAAAAACAATGTTAGTAAAGCCAAGGAAAGCAGCTGAGTGGAATGTGTAACTGGAATATGTAATTGCCATGCCAATTAGTTAGCAGACACGTGAGTAATAGTGCAGCACTATGATTTTTTTTTTTTGATTGTTTAAACTATAGTCAACTTGGGGAGTGTTAAAATAGATTCACCCACTGACTCACTTCCAATAACTGCTTTCTTTTGGTCAGGTTGATGGTGGATCCAGAGCTTACACCAGGCGTATGTTGGGAATACACTCGTGTGAATGGGAGACCAGTCCATTAAAGGGCACCATACACACAAACACACACATACACCTTCACACACTTAACTAATCCAAACTCAGGATTGAACCTGGGACTAAATTTGACACTTTGTTGGTGAGGAGGACTGGTTCACCGCTAGGTGTATAGAAAATGAAAACACATGAGCATGAATGAAATGCAGGCTATAGTACAATATAGTAAGAATGAGCCATTTGCCACATGCTGATGTATGACCAGCCAAAATGTCATGCGAAAATATCACCTACATTTTCTATACAGTTACAGCTGTATAAACAAAAGTCAAAACCATCACCACCCTCATATAATGTGTTCTCACTTACCTGTATTAATACATTCTAAACATGCATAGTTGTTGTTTTTAGATCAGCGTTGTTGTTTTTAGATCAACCTGTATAGAGCAGGTTACATCAGACTTATATTATGCCTTATGTTGTTCATGATCACAGAGCCTGCAAGTAATCTAATTATATTCCTTGGATGTGTTTTCTGTGCTGTATTAATTCCAAGCCTACTGAAGCACATGCAGTGAAGCAGGCAATTATTCCTTATTTTTATCCCCCAATTGCAGTGTTCAGTGTTACCACTGAGGCAAATACTAAAAATAGACACTTGGCTACATTGTACAGTAGTGTCTGATTGTAGACCAGTGAAAATATAGACCAATCATGTCCCAGAAAATCCGAAACAGTGTCTTATAAAATAGGGCTATTTTATTCAAAGATTGTTTGATTCATGTGATATGTTAAATGTGACAATTTTCTGATTATACGCTGAGTTGAATTAATATTTGACTGTTTAAGGAATAGGTTTGTCAGTCATTGTCTTCTGCATTTACTCTTTATTCACATGTTTATACCATTTAATAACTTTCCATCTCTAACTTCCTCTCTCCTTTTTATCCCTTTGGGTGTTAATAACCTAATTAAGCTATGGAGCATTAAGCAGTGGTCTTTGCTGGAGTAGCCTCTTAGATTTTTCATTTATATTGATGTTCATGATCTCTTTCTCTCTATCTCAAGTCCTCCATCTCTCTATCTCTCTCTTTCCTCAGTGAGGATGTGTGTAAGCGAGGCTTCACCGTGATCATTGACATGCGTGGCTCTAAATGGGACCTGATTAAGCCGTTATTGAAGACCCTGCAAGAAGCGTTCCCAGCTGAGATCTGTGTTGCCCTCATCATCAAACCAGACAACTTCTGGCAGAAGCAGAAGACCAACTTTGGCAGTGCCAAGTTCACCTTTGAGGTACTGAAACACCAGGTTTCAGAATTCTCTGTATAAAACTGCTATATTTAAAAAAAAAAAGATGCTTACCATGCCGTAGATGCTGTATGCTAGCTGATATAAGTCAATAAAAAGCATTAATATTCCAGATTGGAAAAATATTTGACACGTTTTATTCAAAGTCTTTTTGTTTTTGAATAGGGGTGCATCAGTTCCAGGTTTTTGTCTTTTGTTACACCATGTATGAATAAATGCTTTTTGGTACTCTTCGACCTTGATAACAGTAATTATACAGTAATAACCTACTTAATATTATTCAATAAGGGGCATCATGAAACGTTTTATTTAACTCTGTTTATTAGTTACTGCTGTGTGCTGCTAGCAGTAAATGCAATATGCTACGGTTTATGTGTAAGCTGATATGGTGTTTAAATGGTATCTTTAATAGAGAGCGTGAGGGTGGCTGACTAGTGCGTGCAGAGCAGTATCAGTGAGCATGGTCTTTAAAAATTAATGCAAGGTGCTGTTGATTGCACCTTGACTTGCAAGCTCAGTGTAGACCCTGACAAAAAGAGGTGTGAATGTCCCAGAGCTCAGTGTCTGCGGAACTGAAATGCTTGTACGCATGAAAATTTCTCTGGTTGCTTGCTTCATTGGTCCATGCTCACGAATACCCTTATGAGCATGCAATTTACAGCATCACTGGGTATGCTCACTGATACTGCTCTGCATGCTCAGGTCAGTCACCCTCACATTCTCTGTTGAAGATACTATTTAATCACTACAAGATGTTTTGTCAGGTTACTTGTATTGTAGAAGATGCTGTAGTAGCTCCTCTTGATATTTTCATAGACCATGATTTGAAGTGTGCTTTGGTTTGATCATTAATCGTGAAATACGTCCAGATCCCTTGGCGGTGATGTTGGTATCAGAGCATTTTTTTAAAAATATGATTGACTCTAATGTTTATCATGATATTCAGATTTATCAGTTTGATTTTTTCAAGCCAACTCTAAACACAGTATGGTGGCTAAAAACCTCAAATCGGTATGGATCTTGTGAAAAAGCAGATAAAATATCAGATAGGCATACATTGCTGCAGTGCAACTCAAGGAAAACTTGTCTGCAAAGTATTAACACAACTGGATGGGCAAGGGATAACATTTATTTCTTTTTCTTTTGTGTGTATCAACATATGTAGTGGCCCAATCAGCAATTGTGGGCTGTGGCAACTCCGTGTTTGTTTTGCTGTTGCTGTCTCCAAGCACCAACTTGTTTTTGAGAGTTGGGTTTCAGTTCAGCAGAAAGTCACAAGATGTGTAATATGTGATCTCTAGGCGCTAGTGCGTGATACCCGTCGTTTAGTCTGTGGTCTCCAGTTATTTAGTGTGTGGTCCCTAGTTGTTTAATGTGCATTCACAATTTTATTACTCACTATACAAATCTATAGAAAATAGCTAGAGTGTGACACCCAATCTGTTAGGATTTTTAATGTTTTAAAATGTAGCAAATCCAGGGCTTTATTCATCCCATATATACAGTGCCGTCCACTCATATTGGCACCCTTGGTAAATATGAGCAAAGAAGGCTGTGAAAAATTGTCTTTATTGTATAACCATTTGAGCTTTTGTTCAAAAAAAGTCACAGAAATACTCTGCTATCATGGATATCAAACAACTGCAAACACAACACAGGTTTATCAAAAACAACTCTTTGTTAAATATAGGTGTGCAACAATTATTGGCACCGTTTTAGTCAATACTTTGTGCTACCTCCCTTTGTCAAGATAACAGCTCTGAGTCTCCTCCTATAATGCCTGATGAGGTTGGAGAATACATGGCAAGGGATCTGAGATCATTGCTCCATACAGAATCTCTCCAGATCCTTCAAATTTCAAGGTCCACGCTGGTGGACCCCACAGGTTTTCTAGGGGCTTCAAGTCAGGGGTCTGGGATGGCCATGGCAGGACCTTGATTTTGTGGTCAGTAAACCATTTTTATGTTGATTTTGATGTTTGGATCATGTTTTGGATCATTGTCCTGCTGAACCAGGCCCAACCTTGGCCCATTTTAAGCTTTCTGGCAGAGGCAGTCAGGTTTTCAAATTATATTTGATAGAGTCCGTGATGCCATGTACCCTAACAAATTGTCCAGGTCCTCTGGCAGAAAAACAGCCTCAAAACATTAAAGAGCCGCCACCATATTTAACCATGGGCATGAAGTACTTTTCCATATGGCTACCTCTCTGTGTGCGCCAAAACCACCTCTGGTGTTTATTGACAAAAAGCTTTATTTTGGTTTCATCTGACCATAGAACCCGATCCCATTTGAAGTTCCAGTAATGTTTGGAAAACTGATGACACTTGAGTTTGTTTTCGGATGAGAGTAGAGGCTTTTTCCTTGAAACCCTTCCAAACAACTTGTGGTGATGTAGGTGACTTCAGATTGTATTTTTGGAGACTTTCTGACCCGAAGACGCAACTAACTTCTGCAATTCTCCAGTTGTGATCCTTGGAGATTATTTGTCCACTCAAACCATCCTGTTCACAATGTGTTGAGACAATATAGACACACGTCCAATTCCAGGTTGATTCATAACATTTACAGTTGACTGGAACTTCCTAATTATTGCCCTGATGGTAAAAATGGGCATTTTCAATGCTTGTGCTATTTTCTTACAGACACTTCCCATTTTGTGGGGCTCAACAACCTTTTGCCACACATCACAGCTATATTCCTTGGTCTTACCGATTGTTATGAATGATTATGTGAATTTGTCCTGTGTTACCTCATATTTAAACCCCTGGGAAACAGGAAGTCATGGTTAAACAATTTCCTGTCCCTAGTCACCTAGGTGTACTTAAAAAAATGTTTCAATATCAATGGGAATATACTTCAAATGTATTTTTCTGATATGAATTCATAGGGGTGCCAATAATTGTTGCACAGCTATATTTAACATTTATTTATTTATTTATTTATTTATTTATTTATTTATTTATTTTAACCCGTGTTGTGTTTGCAATTGCTTGATATCCATGAGAGCAGAATATTTTTGTTAATTTTTTAAACAAAAGATCAAAAGGTTAAACAATAAAGAGAATGTTCACAGCATTCTTTGCTCATATTTACTAATGGTGCCAATATTAGTGGAGGGCACTGTATTTCTCTAAGAGCAATCACTAGAATTCCTTTTCCCATAATAACCTCATTACTCTATCTTTCTCTCTGCTGCTCTTAGACTAGCATGGTGTCAGTGGAGGGTCTGACCAAGCTTGTGGACCCATCTCAGTTAACAGACGATTTTGAGGGTTCTCTGGAGTACAATCACGAGGAGTGGATGGAACTGAGAGTGGCACTTGAAGAGTTCCTGGGCAGCGCAGCGCACCTTCTCTCACGGCTGGAGGAGCTGCAGGAGCAGCTGGCTAAGAAGGAATTCCCAGTGGATGTGGAGGGCTCACGCAGGCTTATCGAGGAACACACACAGCTGAAGAAGAAGGTGATGAAGGCTCCTGTGGAGGAGTTGGACCGAGAAGGCCAGAGGCTGCTGCAGTGCATCCGCTCCAGTGACGGTTACTCTGGCAGGAATTGCATCTCAGGCAGTGCAGACTTTCAGAGTGTGGTGCCTAAGATCGCCAGCCTGCTTGATAAGCTGCACAGCACCAGGCAGCATCTGCACCAGATGTGGCATATGAGGAAGCTGAAGCTGGATCAGTGTTTTCAGCTGCGGCTGTTTGAGCAGGATGCCGAGAAGGTGAGCTAGATTTGTGCTCTTATACAAGCTTATACCTTAGGATAAATTGATAAAGATACAGTGGTGCTTTATCAGGTTAAACAAGCGAAAATATGTTGTTCTACATAGAAGTCTTACCCTGTAACAAAAATATAACATATTATTTCCACATTCATGCAGATACAGAATAAGCACCATGTTTTCATTATAACAAAGGTGTCTTAGGAAAGTCCTAGGAAAATATTGTTTTCTTTAAAAGTCTTATTACTCTTTCTCATATATACTGTATATTCAGTACAGTCCCCTCCAAAAGTATTGGAACAGCAAGGCTAATTCATCTAAAAGATGAATATGAGACGATAGATCAGAATTTCAGCTTTCATTTCCTCATATTTACATCGTCGCATATTCATCTTTTGATCTCAAACCCAAATGCCTTCAATGTATAGCGAAAACAATAGAATTGGCCTGGCTGTTCCAATACTTTCAGAGGGGACTGTATATACTCTATAAATGTAATCTTCCAGAAGTCTATTTAAGACATGAACTCATCATGGGTATTGAGAACAAGCTCCCACAAACATTCATACATATAAGACTGAAAGACTAGCCAGCATATTCGTGACATACCCACAAGCTGTGTTTTTTGTCTTATTAAATTCATGAGAGAGCGAAAAAAAAGGGCAGCTCGTGAGGGAATGACTTTGTAGCTACTATAATGTAGCTGATAACAGGAACGAACATGCCTCGTTAATATTGCATAACATTCTGTATAACTATGAATGCCTAAAAAGCACAATGTGTCATTCGTTAATAAATTATAAATTGGAACTGTTAGAAGAACATGCTGTTTTAGGAAGATAATCCACTTTCAGGTGGTAATGCATCACACCACCCAAGCGTGGATTATTTTCCTATAACAGCATGTTACATTATATTTTATTACTCGATGGGACATTTTGGTGGCACAATTTTTTTTAGATTGTACATGCAAATTAGAGCTCTTTATTTGGGATCATAGTAAACCAGGGGCGTTGGTAAATCTCTAGTGAATCAACTTTTCAAGATTGGATTCGTCATTATGTGTCTGTGGTGTGTATTGCTAAAAATAGGCCAAGGAGAATGATTGAGCTATAAGAGATGAAAAATCACAGCATGGTGAAATGGGTAGATCTGAGAGAAGATGGACGGGTAGCCGCAGAAATTATAGTTATATTCCTATGAAGCCACAATGTAAAACACACTATCCCAGGGGTGTGCCACTAGTTTGAAAATACAGCTTTTCATGTTCATTTTCTCTCCATAATGAAGACAAGCCCCCTGTGTGCACATTATTACACATTTCAGTGTCCTTGGACTAGATACAAAACAGTGAAAATGAAATTCTTCGGTATACTGAAATATCACACTGGACCAGGACAGTGAAATGTGTTGTGTTGTGTTGTGTTGTGTTATATGTAAAGGTTTGGTGCTCTAATAAACCAATTCTCTAACCAGTGTTCCACATCAGTACAGAGGCAGCATAGTGTGTAATTTAGTAATAAACTTGGAGTACTTTGTTTTGTCTTGCTTGGAAGTTAATATGTTTGGAACAAAGCCATAATGCATCTTTTATAGCAGAATATAAATGCATCAGCATTTTGAGGCACCAGCATGTCCTGGAAAAGATGGAAGAGAGCAGTAGACTGCAATGAAAGCCCTTATTTTGTTCCAATATGCTAGCAAATATTATCCCAGCTGGATATCACAGCTAAAAGATCAGCAGTCTTTTTGCAGTTAGGAGCAAAACCATACTTTTTGGGAAACTGGGCCCTGGTTCATTTAAATTGCTCTAATTTTATTGCATATATTCTGTGCTAACTCATTCAAGGTATCAACAATGTAATATACACACGCTGTGTGTTATCTGTGACTATGCAGTGGATGATCCATACATAAATTCAATTCAGTTCAAATGTATTTGTATTGCATTTTGTATAACAATAGGAATTGTTACAAAGCAGCTTTACAGAAATGTGCATCTAGATTTGGGACTCTAAAGAGCAAAGTCTGAGGTGACACTGGCAAGGAAAAACGTCCTGACAAGGAATAAGGAGGAAAACTTAAAATGACTCAATGGGAAACTGGGATGACTCCAGATTATAAATCATAAGCGTATACAGCAATAGAAGAGTAAGGTCAAACAATACTAAGTGTGTTAAATAGATGAGCATACTGTGAATTTGAATCCTGGGATACTGTACGAATAAGACATATACTTATATGTTAGATATGAGTGTATACTGTATGCTTGAATTACACTAACACACAACACTAGTTGGTCAAATCCTTTGAAAATCTACTGTAGCTTTTCTTTCGCGCTGTTAGTACTTCTTTAATTGTCTCAGTGTTTCTTTCTGAGTCGTTTTCTGTCTGCTCTACACTGTTTCCCCTCTCTCTGTCATGCTCTACTGCAGCTTAGTGATGCACCTGCTCTTAGAAGTTGGAGCACTTTTCATGCTGCACTTATTACTTGGCAAGTTTGGAGTTTAAAAAGGGGATTTTTTTTTCATTGGCTATTGTTGAACTCAACGCCTTTCACTGAAATCCCACTGAAGACTGCTTATATCTCCACAGTTCCAGATCAAACACAGTAATAAAGGAGAGAAGAGTGGCTGCAGACTTTCATGTGTGTTTCTCTTTAAGAGTGTGGGCTCAGGGCTGACCTCACTCTGCCTCCTTCCTTCTCTCTGATTACCGCATGTTTGATCTTCACCACTTTGGGTTGGAAATAATTCTCTTGACATAAGGTGAAGGCCTTTAGGGCTGGTCCGTAGAGCTGTTTTGTGCTGTAGTGGAAGATTTTCAATAAAGATGTGGTGTTGGGGAAATACTCTGGCAGACAGTCTGAAATGCCTCAGGGAAAGGGGCTTTTGCTGTGGTGATCAAATTTCTTTCAAGAACAATATGCGATTTTTAATCATAATACGAATCGAAGGTCAAATGTTGAGACGACGGACATTTCGTGTTTTTTGAAATGATCAAAGCTGAAAGTTATTCATCAAGTAAGCGCAAGCCTTATTGTGTGATGAGAAAAATTATGTTAAATCATAAGGTTAATTTACACTCCAGTCCTAGCTTATCTTGCTTAGATTGATCTGTCAATATGGACTTAGGCTGAGCAGTCTCTGTGGATGCTTCTTGTGCACAGAAAATAGGGAAGAAAGCAGAGAGATAACGCTTTCGTTGTCTGGAAATGTGAATCTGGCAGATGTTCATTCTAACTACTGTAAACATATTTGTGGTAAAATATCAGTTCCAATGTGCTTTAAGTAATGTTTGAAAAGTGTGATATGTTGGAACTGGGTTGAGAGGTTAGTCCGATAATTTTTAGCATTAGTATTAATAATAGGGTCAAAGACAAATAATAATAATTATTATTAATATGCCTAAATAATATTTGATCATTCCACTCTATTAATACCTTAATTCACATTTTATTAGACTTTTCTATGTTAGATCTAGAAATAGATTAGATTTTCTATGTTAGATCTATAGGTTCTAGCATAATGTTATTGCTCTTTATTAAAAACCTTTTTATTCCCGAATTAGTAATGACTTAAAATCTTAAGTAATTCATAATAATTCTTCATAAATTTATAATAATTCAATAGTTTGCATAACAAGGTTTTAATATGGCGTTTCTTACACATTATCACAACTAATAAACCAGTTATTACACATTGTTTATCTAAGAAATCCCTACAGATGTATCGCAATCAAGTAATCATGAATAAAGAATAATACATAATGAATAAACCTACAACCTGCTTTACAAGTGTCCAATTTGAACTTCATTAAACAGTTATTAACATGACCTTAATTAACCCTGAATATGCATTCCTAAAAACAAAGGGTTACCTGTAGTATAATACATCTTATTGTCTTTGACATAGAAGTAAAATGTCAGAGTCACTTAGCCTGAATTGTGTACACAAATTTGCCAGGAAAGCAAACACGCCTGGTAAGTTAAATGCTTTTGGAGTTGATATTCACACGGGGATGCTCCATCCATGTTAGCACCTAATCAATTTGAACTTTAAAAACCACACTCTTTCAACTAGTTGTCATGTTGGTGCGAAAGAGCCGACACACTCGCTATAAGGAAATAACTCCTACATCACTGTTCTCACACTTCATCTCTATGAACCCTATTACGTGTTGTCTTGGAAATTTGTCTTAGAATAGTTGACATTTTTACTGACCCAGTCCTATTATCTGTTCTCACTCACACTCTATGTCAACTGCTTTTGATGAATGAAATTTTCACGCAATAACAATATGACATGGAAGAATGAGGAGTTAGAAATGGTGCTGAGTTAGTTTGACCTCGAACTCTGTCCTCATATTTCAGTAAAGTGAGAGAGGAGCTGTCTCTGCAACAGGAGGAGTGTGTAGAGTGTGTGAAAGATTCGGCATAACACATCGGTTCTCTCTGCAGATGTTCGACTGGATCAGTCACAATAAAGAGCTGTTTCTGCAGAGCCACACTGAGATTGGCGTGAGCTACCAGCACGCTGTGGACCTTCAGACGCAGCACAACCACTTCGCCATGAACTCCATGGTGCGTTCGTTTACAGTTTCCATACACTCAAACAATCTATAATACACGCTAGTGTACTAGCCATCTTTTAGTACGATCGAAAGAAACGTTTTTGAAACATTAACAAAAAGAAATCAATTTATGCATTTAATGAGCAGGTTTTGTGAATTCTTTTCCCAGCATGATACTGCACTGTTTTACTGTTGTATATTTATATATTTCTTTATTTTCAGAACGCGTATGTGAACATAAATCGGATCATGTCTGTGGCGTCGCGATTATCAGAGGCAGGTCACTATGCGTCACAGCAGATTAAACAGATCAGTGCCCAACTCGATCAGGAGTGGAAGAGTTTTGCCGCCGCTCTGGATGAACGCAGTACCATCCTTGCCATGTCTGCAGTCTTCCACCAGAAATCTGAACAGGTAAAGCTGTGCAAATCTTTTATTCTGGTTTTGTGAGGCAATTCTTATCTTTAAACCCATGAAAGCAGACTAGGAAATTCTTTCGTTTGCAATATAGCTTGTGGTCAGTACTGTATGTACTTAGTAGCTAATCCAAGCCAGTTCTCTTTGCTTTTATGTGTATATGTGTATATATCCAGTTCCTTTCAGGTGTAGAGGCCTGGTGTAAAATGTGCAGTGAGGGAGGTCTTCCCTCAGAGATGCAGGATTTGGAGCGAGCCATTCATCACCACCAGACTCTGTATGAACAGGTCACACAGGCTTACACAGAGGTACGCAGCTGACATTGCTATGGAAAACTTCTATTTTGTTCTGTGTAAATTGTTCAAGCTGTACTTTTCAGTTTTCTATTTTGTATCTTGTAACGTGTATCTTATAAGCAATACTTGTGCTAATCTGCATTATACCATAGCACTGTTGAATTATTGGTTCTGATTGGTCATGAATTCGTTGATTAATTTTCTATAACAGCACAGCTCCGACAATAGTGAAGACTATAATTTAAATCATACATAACATAATATAATTCAGTCATTCATGTAATAACATTAATTTCTTATTAACTTCAAGAGAGGACGGTAAAGGAATGTTTAAACTAGAGATGCACCGATGCTAAATTTCTCAGCCGATACAAATAACCGATTATTCAGAGTGATACCAATACCGATAGTTCTGCCTTTTATACCTTCATTTAAATTAATAATAATTAATTCCACAATTCTGAAAGAAATACAAATAAAAACTTTATTCTCTCCATTTCAACAAGTTGTTTCACAGTAACTCTTCTCAGAAACAGAAAACACATTACTCACTTTTACATTAACACATGAACTAAATTCTGAAGATTAAAGTAAGATTTCTTAACTTATTGAATGTTATTAATTCATATTAATATTGAGTGAATTCTAAAAAACCCCCTGTTAGATTTACACTCACTCACCACAAGCAAAAGCATTACTACTTCATCACTAAACATCAAACTGGTAACGTATAATATAAACTTTTTTATATATTAACATTAACTGGATATGAAATACATTACTCTACAAATATATTTTTCTGTGGAATATATATATAGTACTTTTTTGTCAAATCTTTCAACGGTGCACTGGCGCTTTAATTCAACACAAGCAGCGCGTCAAAAAATAAATTAGACTCGACCCTGAAACTCCCGCTTCACTGCTGTAGCGTCTGGTGTAAAATTTTAGCAGTGCAGAGTTTACAGCAATTACAGAGATTACAAACTGCAGTTTTGTCCTCAGTCCACACAAGAGACACCATCTTTACACACAGCATGAAATCGATGTGTTTTACCACCCTCTTTTGATTGACAGGATATAATCGGCCCTGATCATCGGATGTTTTTAAACTATTGGCCAATAGCGTGAAAAATTGCCTTTATTGGCCGCTACCAATTATCCGCCAATTATCTTGTTTAGACTGATAGAGATTCAAATGATAACAATAACTAACTTGTTTCACAGATGTTCCTCAATATTAAATGTAACAAGAAAGTGACAAAAAATTATGACATGGCTTTCTTTAGTTATAAAATTGAGATTGTTGGCAACTTGCTGTGGCACAAGAGTGAAAAACACTTCAGGTTGTTGGAAAATAATCAACTTCGGCTTGGTAATGGCCCTCCGTCATATTGGACGTCATATTAAATCACCCTGTCCTTGATTGCTTTCCCATAACAACATGCCCTGCCATGATTTATTCCTGATATAATCAACTGATAGACAAATCTTATTCAACTTTATTAGCGACTAATAAAGGACATAATGAATATGTACCAATAAGATACATGCGATCTTATATTGTGTATTGTACACATATTGTATCTGTATTGTATCTCCATCACTCTCACTTAACATAATCATACATTTTTTCCTATTAAAAAAAAAAACATTTTAATTCGAAATACAGAAATCGAAACATTTTTACATCAGTATGTTAATGATTCTGGGCTACAAGGGATGTGTAATTTCTTGTTTATTTAATGTTTGAACCGTTGAAAAATGATGTATTATATTTTGTTTTCTTATGTAGATCTCAGTGTAACATGCAGCTTGTGGATAGAGTTGATCTCTAAAACTTGGACATACTGTATTAGCTGAATATCTGTGCTAAAGCCCCATGATTTTCATTCACTGCAAAACAAAGATGACTTTTTCTAGTCATACTGTTTCTAAATCATCTTTGGAGATTTGGGTCTTTTTCCAAAACAGCACTTTTTCAGCATGGGTAATGAAGGTCAGCAACTTTATCCTGTGACGCCTTATATGAATTTCCCACAGATTACATTTAACAATGTTTGACCTTATGCTGCAGACAAAAGAAAACCCTTTTTTTTTTAAAACAAAGTACTTAAGATGAGTGATGAATTATAAAGTTGACATTGTTCATTCTCACCTGATCAGTTAAGTATGACTGATACAATCAGAGCTATAGTGAGTACATGAGGTATAGGGATGTTTAGCTGTAGAGCTTGAGAAAGAATCACAGACACCCTGAGGGCTCGCTGACTCAAATATACTGAATTGACATTAAATATGATTATGAAGGGAAATGTCATAATCATAAAAGAGAGCATATTAGTAAATGTCAATTCCAAGTCAATGATTTCTTTCATTTAAAAGTTGAGATTTTGTGCAACAGTGTTTGCATTGTGAGGTTTTTGTCTGACTTATTGTATTTTTTAATCTAATTCATCTTTTATTAATTCTGTCTCTCTCCTCAGGTGAGTCAGGATGGGAAGGCATTGCTAGATGTACTGCAGCGGCCGTTAAGTCCTGGGAACTCTGAGTCCCTGACTGCAACAGCGAACTACTCTAAAGCAGTGCATTGCATCCTGGACGTGGTGCACGAGGTCCTGCATCACCACCGACGCCTGGAAAACATCTGGCAGCATCGTAAAGTGCGCCTGCACCAAAGACTACAGCTTTGTGTGTTCCAGCAGGATGTGCAGCAGGTAATGGAGAATACAAACACACTCATGCCACCAGATTTGACTCACTGCATCTGAAACATTATGATAGTTAGATAAAGTTAAGGTTATCTTATAAATTCAATCTTGCTTGATCAAATTCATACAAACTGTTCATTATATCAGGATCCAGCATACACACATAAATAGACACACACATATACACTCACCTGCACATGTGCTTTCTCACTGTGCTGCTGTCACATGATGGGTGATTAGATAATAGTATAAATGAGTAGTTCTACAGGTGGTACTAATAAAGTGAGCAGTGAATGTATATACACCAATTGACAAATTGTGGGTAATTTCCAGATGCGACAGGTCAAAATAGCAAAGGTTTTATACCTAAATTCGCAGAATCATTTCTGATCTCCTATCAACTATCATTTGTACTCTTCATTTTTACTATGCCGAGCAAAGTTTCTGTTTTATCTATTCTGGTGATTATAATGTGTGTACTTTATATGTCTATGTGTCTATACACATAATCTGAATGATTGGATATAGCCTAAGCCAAATGGCTTTATACGTTATTCTCTTAAATGTACTTTAATAGATCCTACATTTACGAGTACATGATGTTATTTGAGCTGCTCCATCAGCAGTTATCCATAAATATAGAATTCTGAATTCTGCATTTTTACATACTGCGTTTTTTCCCTCTAATAGTTTTGAGGCTGGATATCTGCCCAGAAGTCCAGTTAATATCCCTGTCTGTGAGTCAGTGGTGGCTGTGAGCTGGATTTCACCCTAAAGACAAGCTGGCTTTATCAGCAGCGAGAACTTGTGAGCCTGCATTCACTCTGCTGCCAGTGCATATATAGTGAGGTCTACAGGCCAAATCAAGATTTGAACACAGCCCAATAAGTAAAAGAATCTAAACGCACAAGCGAAGCCAACCTGAATGTAGCCCAGAGGGGAGACATGCTGACACAAGTTTGGCTTTGATAAAAGCCTAATCAGTTATTTTGTTCAGTCCGTCTTATCATAGTCTTCCTATTCTTCTTTTACATAGCTCTTCACAAATGTAGCTCACTTAAGCTGGGTTGTATGTTCAGGTCTCCCGCACTAAGCCAATGAAAGCAGCATGGAGCCTATTGAAGATAAACTGTGTGTTTTGAGACCTCTTTCTCCTACTCATACACATACACACCATAACACCAGGTAATGAAGCTCTCAGAGGCACTGCGTAATGTAGCGCAGGTTCCCACACATTAACATCTGAGTATCTGAGAGTAAATTACCCCGAATCTGTTACGATGATTAAATCCATATGGTGCTCAACTCAGGAATGCTTATATCTTCTGAAACATTCATCTCTCCCAGATCATCTTGTCTTTCCATCTTTCTTGAAGTTGCTGATATATAAATGGTTATTTGAATGGCCCTGTTCTATATGGATACTTGCATGATTACTTGTGTAGTTAAAAGTTGTGTTCTATTTTTAAAACACTCTCTAACAAGGTTGTTAATCTCGGCAGAGATCAAACTCTTAAATAGCTTTATAAGTGTAGCTAGTTAAAGGTAAGTAAATAAACTATGCCAGGTATTCAGCCTAAGCAAACAGGACCTCACAGGTTCAAGAGGAATGCTCAAATGAGTGGATTTATACACTAGTCACAAGAAGGGTTATGTGCAAGTCCACAGTAAGCACTAAGCACTAAGTCTATGACATGCATATTTGTTTAGGTTGGAAACTTTAAAGCTCTAGCTGTTGAGAATATAATAAGGAAAAATGGCAGGTCAATGATGGGAGTTTTCAGTTGTAATATATAGACTCTAAAAAATCACAGTCAGAAGCACAAGCAGTTCTGTTTGACTGCCATCTGTCGTAGGCTAGAATAGATCTCATTTCTCTTCTAGACATGGGTTCGCAAATGTTTTCTCAAACCCTTTAACTCATTCATGTTCAGTAACTGCTTTATCCTGGTCAGGGTTATGGTACATACCAGGAATACTGAGCACAAGGCTGGAATACATCCTGGATGGGACATCAGTCCATCACAAGGCAAAATGCACACATATTCACAATTTTAGCATAGCCAGTCCACCTACATGCATGTTTTTGAGAGGTGGGGGGAAACCAGAGAACCCAGAGGGACCCCATGTGGGAACAGGGAGAACATACACAATAATTTCACAAAGACAGAAACCCAAGTTCAGGATCAATGCAAGAAACCTGGAGCTCTGAAGCACAAACTTAACTGCTGTACTGCCCACCCCTTTAACTGTAGAATAAATTCCACAGACTATCCAACAGTATTCAAATATTAGGATCATTATTTAAATGCGTACAATTATATTCTGGCTAATTATTGGCATTTGGATTAAACCCATTCAATTCACGCTACCAGTGAAATAGATTAATAACTGTAATAACTCATTTATAAATATGATAGCTCTGATAATTGTAGGCTGTTGTAACTAAATAAAGTAAAAATAACATAACGCCTGACCATGGTTCATGTACCACTTGGGGATCGTGGATTACACCACCCTACTAAATCCAATGCATTGTCTCCACATCTTTTCTGTGTCCACAGATACCCTGTGTAGTGCTATGTGCTATGACCTCTGTCCTTTGTAAAATGAGATAAATCAGAAGTCATGGTTTTGGTGATTAAAGACCAGAGGGACAGGAGGTGATGTGTGTGAGAAATGTGAGGGAGATGTACCTCTTCACATGAAGTCAGAAGTACGGTCTATCCTGGGTGTGTCAGTGAGGAGTGAACTGAGGCTTGGGCATATTAACCTTTCTGTTATCTCACTGTTAGCATTTGTAAATTCTAGATTCCTCTGGTGTATTTGCATATGGTGGACATTTCACAGATAAGAAAGACATGACTTGTTTCTCTGTGACAAAATGCTGCAATGCAAAATATTCTACATTTCACAAATGTAAACCTTATGTACGTCTTCAAGTGCGTGACCGCTATCACCATTTAAATTATACACGGATTAAGACACACAGACATAACTCCCCTTATGCAAGTCTGGTTGAGATTAGAAAATGTCTGCTGGGTATTTCAATATTATTTTATAGGGATGAGCACACAGTTCTGAAAAACTCTTTTAGTCTAGACTTACAGACACTGAATCATCCATGCAACATTTTTTTTAAATCTCTCACTCTGGGGGCTCCTGGATCCTATTAATATGCCAATAATTAGTGGTAGGTTTTCTGTTCTCACACTCTAGTTCTAGTGTTGGGCACATTTTATTCTCAGACAGGGTCAAAAACAGTGTTGGTGGATGGCTTTTAATGTTTTCATATTATTTTTGTGTCATACACGAGGACACCCTTATTTGTCTACTACATGGCTGCTTTATTTTTTTTTCTCTGCCTCTCAGTGCTACTCAGAAAGCAGTACATTATGAGAAGAACCAACAACAGTGACAACTGGTCACAATATTGAATGAAATAATTTAAATGACTATTAGCTCAGCATTACTATTATGAAGCTCATATACTCATAGGAACACACTTAGTGAAACAGATTTAAACAGTAGCATTCATGGTCATCAAGTCCTTCCCTTATAAATAGAAAGCATGGTAAGCACAAAAGCTGAGCTTTCCATTAGACAACTCTTTCAATCAAACTTACAATTCTGTCATTTGTCCCTTCATGTAACTTGTACTTTGATTAGACAATTTTTGCTTAGTGTATTTACAGCTAGTTGCTCCAAAGGCATTTTGAAAAATCCATGATCGAGAAAGCAGTCCTCCTTGTTTATGTATATTACACCCATTATTGCATATCATACGTTTTGCAGGGGCGGCTCAACTACTCCAAAAGTGGTGGGTCAAAAGTTTTGTCTGAGACAAGAGGTACACACAGTACAAAAAACATACAAACTAACTGATGATTATAATACAATGACAGGGCACAGCACACCTTTTAATGAATGTCAGAGTATTTTGTTTCGACCCCACACACTTCATTTTGCAATTTACTCCTCAGGCAGCTCATAACAGCAAAACATTTGTTCACAAAGTAGCACTAATTCTAAAATGTTTTTTTTTTGTTAAATTTAAAAATCGAAGACGTGTTCACATTCCGCAATATGCTGTGTGTCCCAGTAGTAACTGTCTGTTTTGATCAACATTTTTCCAGCAAGTCTTACCTACTTTATTTAAAGAATGTTCATATGTCATCTGAAACGTTAGTGATAGTGATTCAACACACGATTATTAAGCACCAATGCACGGTTAACCATTTCTCGCTCATAGGAGAGCCCGTTTAGGAGAAATGTCCCACCCTCCAACTGAACTAGAAGTTCCATCCATCCATCCATCTTCTATACCGCTTACTCCTTTTCAGGGTCACGGGGAAACCTATCCCAGGGATCATTGGGCACGAGGCGGGGTACACCCTGGACAGGATGCCAATAACTGGAAGTTTTGTTTGGTTTTGGTTTTTGTTTGGTTCACCCAAGTCAGACCTGTCTGTTATTGCCTGAGGTTCTGGGATGGCAGTAGTTTAAAATGTGACAGGTCAAATACCAGCTTGCCCCTGTTGCTCCGGCGGCCCTGGCGTCTTGTTAATCATAGCAAAGGACTTGTTATGGATATGTCAGTGAAGCTTAAATAAATTATCCCCAACACACACCAAATGCAATTACTTGAAAAAATTGTTGACTATAGGCTGTGTGAATCTACAGTCTGGACTAGAAAGAAATCAGTCCCAACCTTTACTGTGTACCATTCTGTGTATTTTTACTCACAACCCGTGCAGGTAAAATACACACAGGTGGTACTGTTGTATTTGATTCCACAAAAGTAAAAAAATTATTTACTTTAAGCCAACTGTTTTATAAAAAAAAATGACCTTTAATTTTTACGTATTTTTTCCTTGAGAGAGAGGGAGCCTACTGCTAGCCTACTAATACCAGCCAGTCCTGGCCAACAGTAATTCATTCCATAATCAGGATGTTTATACTGTTGAGTGCCTCAAAGAGTGAATAATTTTACACACCACACCTCAGGGCCCAAGCACAAAGTGATTCAATGTTATAGTAAAAATAGTAAGTATTTCACCTAATAAACATTTAAATATTAGTTTAGTTATATATATTTATTGTTAAAGATTACATCCTGCCTGAAACAGTGTGGATGAAAGCAGGTTTATCCAAGAGTAGAGCTGAACATGACTTGGTGCAACAAAGTGAATGAAGCCACATCATTACACAAGCCAGTTATATTTAGTTATATCTGGTGTTGTTGTTATATTTAGTGCAGCGCTCCTTGTTCGTGCAAGTGTATGCCATGTTTTTAAAACACACTGCGGATGCTGTAATCAGCCATGCATAAACAGACGTTCACCACACCTACTGACATGGTTGACATCTTCAGGAATTGATTTAACATTGAAATTCCTAATGTTCTGATGAGTTTCATTCATTAGGTGATTTGTATTTTTATTTACATTTTATTTTGGGAAGTAGGTGATGTGGAATCAAAATATAGAGACTGCAGTCTTGTTTAAACTAAGACTGTTTATCCAGAGCTTATACACTCTGCATCCCATTCAGATGAGCTCACCCTATGGGGTCTGTTTGTGTTCACATTCCAGAAGCATACACTTATTCCCAGAGACTAAACTGGGTTAATCCCATGTCTTTGACCTCTCTACACCCTCGCTTCTCCTGATATTTATAAACACTGATTCTCGGCAGCGTTTTACTCTCTGAGAGTTGAGCTACGGGGCATATTAATAAAGTTACAGTTATGATTGCGCAGTCAAGCTATGGTTTATGTTAGGCCAGATTGTGTATCGTACTAATGAAATCAAAGCTGTGTTTCGGTATTGCTGTCCACTTATGCAACTGCTGATAAAGTGGCTTCAGCGTTTTGTTTGACAGAGAGACAGTTGTGACTGATTGTTCACCATGTGAAGAGGCAATTACTGTCACTGCTCTCTCTCTCTCTCTCTCTCTCTCTCTCTCTCTCTCTCTGTGTGTGTGTGTGTGTGTGTGCGTGTATGTGTGTGTGTGTGTGTACTCTATTGTACGAGTCCCTTGTCCCAACACTTCTGGGCATGAACTATAATCAAATGTATGGGAAAGAATATAAGTAGTGAACATTTATTTTATGACAAAGCTTTTGATTATATTGTTTCAGTGACTCATTAAATCATTTGAATGGTGTGTATTTTTGTGTTTTATAAAGGTGATGGACTGGATCGAGAACCATGGCGAGGCTTTCCTGAGTAAACACACAGGAGTGGGCAAGTCTCTGCACAGAGCCAGAGCCCTGCAGAAACGCCATGATGACTTTGAGGAGGTGGCACAGGTAAGAGCACAAGCAGCATACTCACAACCTGTAAAATTGCAACTCTTTGCATAACTCAGATCATACGGAAAGTTCTGTGGTTAGGCAGTACCTTTTCTGACTAAGCATAGAACCAAATACAAATACGTTATTTGGAATAAACAGATAATGTGTTCTGAACAGATGCAAATACAGATACAAATAGGTGGCGTTGTTTTGTTTTATTTATTTATTTACTTTAAATAGAAAGCTTGATAGAATGGTTCATAAAACATTTGGTTGAGATAAGAGGTGTGCATCAGGACTGGGATCCCACAATACGCAACAAAAAAGGTGCACGAGCAGGAGATTTTTGACTTTTTAAAGCGGGTACATGTGAGCAGTCAGATATGAAGCTTGCAGGTCAAAAAAATGTGTGGCAAGAACATGTGGCATGAACGCTTGACATTGATGTGCGACGTCAGCGTGCCACTGCACAATACATTTACAGCAACCTTAGTAACTGCCTGGTCAGTGCTGCAGTGGTTTAAATTAGGCTTCTAATTTTTAATATTTTGGGAAATACAACCAAAGAAATCCATTACAAAATATTTCAGGTATTTTTCCAGTGTTTCCAGGAGCATAGTGGTGTGGGGTTCTGGCCACACCCACTTTAAATCTGAATGTATATACAGATATGAATATTTGCAGAACTGAGCAGATAAAGATATTGCCATTGCGTTACGTCCCTACTTACAACATTATTCCTATGAAAGCAAACAAAATCCAATCACATCACTATTGTTTGTTTGAATTAATACATTTCTCATGCGATTGAGTTGCACATGATAACAGACTTCAATTTGACTTATGGCAGTGTGAATTCAGCAGTGAGTCATATACGTAAATAAATGTGAGCAGTGTGATCTTTTCATTGTCTGAATCAGCGTGCAGCTTTGACTACAAGAATTATAGCCACTTAGTACTAACGTCATCTTATACAGAGCAATCCATCTTATCTAATCTGACCACGCTTGGTAATTATAGGGCTTCATATTAGGTTTTGTAACATATGTAACACTATAATAGCCGCATAATTGTGTATAAATCAATCTTATCTATCTGTCTGAATATGGATCAATAAGAGAACTGCACACCAAGCTTCTTTACACAGTGTAGTGGGAGCCATTCCACTCAGTTATAATATTTAGTTTCACTGTAGATGTGAGGCATAAGAAAAATAGACAGTATTAAAATGCTTACAGTATACAGTGTCGTAAAGGTCAGTTACTAAAGTATAATTTAGGAAAAGGAAAAACACTCAAAATAAAATAATGCTGTTTGTTATTTAGCTATAATATATTGTAACAACAAAACCGTATTTTCTCATTGACAGTCATCATTAGGATTTAAGTTTCACAGAATGTAATACCCCTTATATATATATATAACACACACACACACACACACACACACACATATATATATATATATATATATATATATATATATATATATATATATATATATATATATATGTGTGTGTGTGTGTGTGTGTGTGTGTGTGTGTGTGTATATATGTATAGTATTGAACACGTCAACATTTCTTTCAGTAAATATATTTCCAATGAGGCTATTCATAGGAAATTTTTACCAGACATCAGTATTAACTCAAGAAATCCACAAATATAAAGAATTCCCAACATTAAAATCCATAAATAAAGTTATGTGTAATAAAGTGGAATGACACGGGAAAAAAGTATTGAACACACTAAGTTCTCCAAGGCAAGGTAAGGCAAGGAACCAACTGAAATCCACAAGTAGATACAAAGTAATTATACCTCCTATCTATGAAAATTAATAACAACTGGGTTAGTAAATTGATGGACTTTCCGTTACCAAGGTGTCACACAAGAAACATCTCATGATGGGTAAAAGCTAAGAGCTCTCCCAAGATTTTTGCAAGCGGATACAGCTGCATTTCAAAACTTCTGAATCCTCCAGTAAGCACCATTGAATTCATTATCATCATCACTCCATCATCAACTGGCCACGCACAGGAGCTCCTTACAAGATTTGTGACCAGGGAGTCAGAAGAATAGTCAGAAGAGTAGCCCAAGAGCCAAGAACCACTCAGAAAGAGCTCCAGAAACACTTGGAGGCAGCAGGCTCCATCGTCACAGAGAAAACAATGGGCAATGGACTCCACCGCCATGGCCTCTATGCATGCTCACCCCACAAGACAGCACAGCACGCAATATATATATATATATATATATATATATATATATATATATATATATATATATATATATATATATATATTAGTATAATTGTTGAGGTCTGAGTATGAAAATGTCTTTTCTATTTTGCTATTTGTTTAAACGAATAGATAGTAAAATGTAAATAAATTAAGCAATATTTCTTTCCACAGATTTGTGTTTCTGTAATTGTGTAGTACCATTAGTACAAATGCAAGCCACGGCTGTCTAACTTCCTGCCATGAAACTACTTCCCCTAATAATTGGTTCCATTATGAATGCAGCACACACAAAAAAGTTTTATTACCTATAATAGGTGCTTACAAAAGTTGGTGGTTACCGGGTGACAGCAGTGAATAAAAGCAAAAAAAGTTTTATTTCCAACTCAAATTCTTTTCTTTATTTCCAACTCAAATACCTGAGTAAAAAATTAAGGACTACTATCTAGGATTTTATAGTTTTTGGCAAAGCAAGACATCAGTCTGTAGCCTAGTGGCCCAGAGACCAATCATGTAAATGCAGCAGCTGAGACATTGTAAATGATCTATATTTATCTATAGTATAAACCCTATCTTCTACCACAATTTTCAACAATGGTGTAATAAAGGGGAATTGACAATTTATAGTGGAACTTCATCTGTTAATGTTCAGGGGGCTGTTAAAGCATATTAAATGTATTAATTTCATTACACATTCTACTACTGACCTTTCTGTTTTATATGTATAGCCTATTTTATAGTATGCAGTTTGTCAGAGATAGCCAATCTTTCTAGAGTATTCTTTAAAGAATCAAACGACAACCAGCTGCTTCTGCCAACTTCCTTATGACCAGAACCAGGCAGGTTTGGGATGACTAGCATTAATGTGTGTATATATTATTCAGATTTTCTGTGCATTAGGTGTGCATTCTGTGCATACAACAGTGTGTATTGTAAGGAACAAAATGTCTAGAAAACTGTCATGTTCTTACACTTAAGTACAAATAAGTTTACACCATTACTAAAGTCAATGTTATCACAATCTGTAATCCTGTCATAAAACTGTAGATTTATGAATCTGCTGGATTTAGGTTTCGCGGTCAGATAAGTCATTGTTTTTGATTAGTAAAGCAGTACTACAGTTATTGGAGACATAAGTAATAAGTGTATTTCAATTTTAATGTGTAATTTAATCACTTATTAATGTGACTAAAGATTTGTGTCATTGCAATCAAGTGGACTAAAATAATATTTTTTTCAAAGATGATTTATATATATGTGTGTGTGTATCTTAAAGAAATGAAATATGGGTGAAGGGTATTTGCAGATGAGAAAAGACTTCTATATCTTTCCCGAAAAAAGAAACATACAGACTTTTCCATGATGATATGAATTGGTAAAGATAGCATTATCTCTGTGCAGTACATGAACATTATCAGTATATTTATTACCATGAATATAATAATGCATACATTACCTCCTGCAAAGATCCCAGATAAACTTCAGACCCAAAAAGGACTCCATTCCCCTAATGAGCATATTGAGGATGACAGTAACAAGCTAAAATATAGAGCGAAGCTAACAGTAATTCATCTTCAACTGCATGATACCGAAAAGGGAGGTTATAATCAGAGATGAAGTTTACTAGAGTGGGATTTAACAGCGGAAATTGGATTGTGCAGAGGAAGGCTCTATGACATCCAATGTTAAAAGTCTATTGATTGCATTAGTGATATGAGATTATGTAGAAGTTCAGTATAAGTACAAGGCACACATAGAAAACCACTGCGCTGGTTTGGAGATCATTGAACAGATGGGAATTAGGAATTTATAAGGTATGTTGAGTGTCCAGGAGAGATTAGAGGAGGTAGGATCATATCAGATGAAACTGCAGTTATAGGGCATAGACTGATTCAGATTTAGACAGGGCAGCACCACTACTCCAAAATTGGTGGGGCAAAATGTGATGCTTTTAATTATATTTAATAAAATGTTAGCTATTAATGATACACACACCTTTTAAGGAATGTCATAGTGGCTTTTTTCGACCCCACATGCTTCATTTTGTATTTTCCTTCTCAGACAATAAGCAATAAGCTGTGTGTCACTATAGTAACTGTCTGTTACTCTCAACTGTCATTTGAGGAATGTTCCTGTAATCGATTCAGAATATGCGCATGTGTCACTTAAAATACTGAATAAACATCAATACACGATTATTTAGCTCCAGTGACCTCCAAAGCGCGACTAACCCTATATCGCTCATAGGAGATCCCTTGTAGGAGAAATGTCCCAACCGAGTCAGACCAGTCTGTAATGGACTGACGTGCTGGATCACCGCCCATAGTTTGAAAAGTGCCCAGTCAAATGCCAGCTCGCCTCCATTGCTCTGGCCGCCCTGGGTTGATCGAAATCAAATCAATTATTATTCAGTCATTCATCTTAAAATATATTATTCAGAGACTACTATACATTAGTAGTCAGTAACTGCAATGAAACTATTATGAAAGGTTTGTAGTTGTGAGAAAAATCCACCAGCAACAAGCCTGGGAAAGAATACGAGAGTGAAGAGTTACAATACCAATATCTGTACTGAACAAAAATAAAAGTAATCCAAGCATGG
Organism: Ictalurus punctatus; assembly: GCF_001660625.3. NCBI lineage: Eukaryota > Metazoa > Chordata > Actinopteri > Siluriformes > Ictaluridae > Ictalurus > Ictalurus punctatus. The sequence continues at coordinate 23,220,678 of NC_030421.2, forward strand.
ACACAATATTATGAAGATCTTTTTCAAAGGTCAGTCAGCATGTAGGTACAGTATTTAGATCAGTGGCATTCAAACTTTTATGGCTGAGTCTGCCACGCATCTGGTCAATTTGCATTCCACTCTATCCTCCAAACAAATATTGAACCTGTTGAACCTCTTCATTGAGAATGGTTGCTGTTAATCTATATTGCATGTAAGCACTGAGATTTTTGTCTTGTCTAGGCATGTTATGTTGAAATATACATTATTTCAACATAACATGCTGCTCATTCAACCTAGCAGGTGCCTCACAGTTTGAATACATTTACATTTATTTGGCAGCTGGTTTTTCTCGAGTGAGTTAAATATGAGTCAAGTCATAACCTTTCAATCAGAAACCCAGAGCCTTCAACTCTGAGCCACTAAGAATACCACTGATTTATATACACTTTCCGGCCACTTTATCCTTGTACTCCTGCCTGTTCATGCAATTAGAAGATCAGCCAATCATGTGCCAGCCCCACCTGGTCTTTTTCTAATTTCAACTGCCCAGTTTCAGTGAATGTGTGCCCATGGTTGCCACTGTGTTTTATGCAATGCACTGCTGCTTATTATTGGCTGATTGGATACTTGCCTAATTGAGCAGGTGTACAGGTGATCCTGGTAAGTGGCCAGTAAGTGTGTCTTGTAGCTCGATAAATATCTTCAGTGTAGTCTGATTGCACTGTCCTGGGAGGCATAAATTATCTTGTGTTAATAAGCAGATCACCATTTTAACACATTGTTTGCAGACTAGGAACTCCAGGGTACTGCATTTGACCAGCAGAGAACCACAGGTGCACATGAGGTGATACAATAATCTCTAATAAAAGGGGATTTTTATGGGGAGATTTGTCCTACAGATGGCTCTGATTATGTGTGAACGGACACAGGTCGTGATCATATATTTTTGAGTGATAGTGTAAGTGATCCAGACAAGCAGGACGTTTTAGAAAGGCGTCTATCAGAATCTGTAGTGTTTTCCCTGTTTCCTGCTTCTGAACATGGGTATTAACGGTGCATTTGTGCTTGTAGGTATTGTAATGTACATGATGACAAAGGTCTAACAAATATTTGTGCCCTGGTTTCTAATTTATCAGAACACCTACACTAATGCTGACAAGCTCCTCGAGGCGGCCGAACAGCTGGCTCAGACGGGCGAATGCGACCCGGAGGAAATCTACAAAGCAGCGCGGCACCTAGAGGTTAGGATCCAGGACTTTGTGAGAAGAGTTGAGCAGCGGAAACTGCTTCTGGACATGTCCGTCTCCTTCCACACTCACACCAAAGAGGTAAACTTTCCTTTGGTCTTTCAGTTCTTATTAGGACCACTTTACAATAGCTGAAACCTAATATCAGCTAAGTGCAGAACTGTCGTATTTATGGGAAACATAATGTAATAAGGTATGCTGGGTAATGTAGTCTACAGGTTTGTGGACTATTTGGCAACCATAGAGACAAGCATACCAATCATTCACAGGGGATAAGGTTAGATTACTGAAGATTGCACAGACTCTTTCCTCTGTTTAACACTCGCTGATCAGTACCAGATGTGAAAATGTTTCATTGCAGAAAGTGTATCCATTTGAGTGTTTGCATCTGTATGTGTTTATGTGCATGTTTATCAAGTTAAAAAAAAAGAAAGAAGTAACCCTGTCAGCACTGAGACACAACAAAACTAACTGCTACTGGAATCGAGTGACACATTTTGATCTTTCAGCTGTACACACTGATTTCAGGGAAGGGCATACTATTACTCATGCAGCGCAGCCACAGCAAAGTAAATATTTTATAAAACAGAGCATGCAGCATCTGTCCCAGCTGAGTGGGTACCATTCATCTCATGGAGTCCTCTTAAACTGAGTCCCCCTGTTTCACTGTCCCTCTGCTTGGCTTCCGTAATGGAGATTTATTTTTATAGTTTAATAATGTCATTTATTTTATAGTCCTGCTGATGGATGAGATTTTCGGCTAGGCTCTACGAATGTGTGGGTTTTTATTTTTAATAAAGACACTGCTCTATCAGGCGCATTAGGAATGCTGGTTTGCTTTTGCTGGATCTCTGGAGGATATGCCATGCTGAGGCTGAGGCTGGGATTATGTACAGGATGAACCACAGCTCCCACTGAGAGAATTCTCTTAAACTGAGTCAGAAGATGGCGTTCCACTTTTTCAACTATTTATGATTGTGTTGTATTTTGGGATATTACGTCCCAAATAGCCCAATGATTATAGTGTAACTTGAGCAAATATACAAAAAGACGCATTGTGGTCAATAAAAAAACACTAAAGCTCTTTTTTTCTTAAATCATTCTGAAACTGTGAGCTAAAAATATAATGTGTATAGCTTGGCTTGTTTTGGGATATTGGCTTAAGTAAAGTTTGAAATGCTACAATTATTTTGTGGATTTTTAAAAAAATATATTGTTACTTATATGTCTGTAGAAGTACATTATTATAGTATACTGTCCCCTCAAAAAATATTGAAGCAGCAAGGCCAATTCTTGTTTTTGCTATACACTGCAGACATTTGTATTTGAGATCAAAAGATGAATATGGGACAACAGAGCAGAATTTCAGCTTAGAACAACTTAGAACAAGGCACATTTGGTGGCAGACCACCCAATTGTTGAATGTGCAAAAGTATTGGAACGGGCACTCTTAAAGTCTCTATGAAACTACAATTGACGTTTTGTGGCTTTTAGTATGAATATGTTAGCCTTAAGGTAATCTATAAGCTAATATGCTCCAAAATGATGACAAAATTCACATTTAGGAGATATATACATTCAAAATTTACCACAAAATTTAGTCTCTCTTTACCACCAATACGGATCAACAATTTTGATGACATCGTTCTGCACATCAGCTTCTCATCAGATTTTTTATTTAATCAAATACTCTCCAGAATCCAAAGTGTCCCGCCCCTCACAATATCAAGTCAAGTACAGCTTAACCCAGGCTGTGAGGTAACCTAAACGCTATTGGCTATTTAAAAAGGTGGCAGAGCCACTCAATATGTCCCGCCCTGACGTCCTGTTTCAGCGGAAATTACGTCAACACATCGAATAACGCTATGCATTTCAAGGCACTTCACAGGGACTTTAAAGTAAATTAAAATAAATAACTCTTTTTATATATATTAGTTGCATATCCCTTACTTGAATGGGGGGGGGGGGGGGGGGGTATTTGGATATTAAGGATATTTGCTTGTATCGTACAAACAAATCAGATAAACGGTCAAAATAAAAGTGTCTGTGGGCATGTGGTGGGGACCCCGCAGCGATAGGCAGTTTAGACCTTTTAAAGACATTTGGCTGGTTTACATGATAAAACTACTTTAATACAAACATTCTGGCTTTTATTCAAAAAAAGTAAAGAGCCAAAATGTTACTCGGTTAATTAAGAAATTGAAAATGTCACTGAGAATGTTATTTGGTACATTAATGCCACAGGGGCTCATCATTATATATAACATCTAGTAGAGTGGAAGTCTGATAATGTCCTTTTGTATTAAATGAGTTAAAACACCAAATAAAACAACTGCATCATCTATGACCATCTATGATTGGGTGTTGACATTTCTGAAGCACATTTCTACTGATATTCTAGATGTGAGACTATACTATACTATGGTATCTCACTTGAAGGATGTGTGTTGTGTTTGATGTGATGCCAAACTAAGTGTAAGTAGATCAGCATGAGAAGCAGGGAATGTCTTTGCTTTGTGCAAGTTGTGCACACCCATTCTCATTTTGTGTTAATCAGCACATCATGTTCTTCATGCCAAATCTACCAGTATGCCACTTTGAATCAAGAGGTTTACATGGTCTAATAAGAGCAGATAAATACTGACATCACATCTGAGGTGCAGGCAAAAACAACTAAATGTTTTATGTACACACAGATGGTGGGTCAATTTAAAACTGCAATGTGAACACAAATTGTCATCACTTCCATTCTGCTGTCAAGATATTAGAAAAGAAATATTATTTTTGAACCATTATTTCTACCAGGCCACAATCTGGACTCGCTGTAACAAGCTTGATGATATATTAGGCAGTTCCTCATTACTGATAGTTTAGTGAGATTGTATTGTTCTTCGGAAAAGCTGTCAGCAAATGGCATTTCCTATTCAGGGGCCGCACAGATTGACTGTGAATAAGGTTACTATGGAAACTCCAGACGTGCTGCCACTAAACATTATGAATGTGTTAACCCTTTTAAGACGGGAATATCAGATGATGAATTTTCTCTCTCCCCAACCCATACTCCAACACATTTGACAGTGTTGATGAAAGAGTGAATTAATGATTTCTGTCCTAGTGAAATGCATATAGGTGATCTGCTCATGCTGTAGACTTGTGTTGGTAATATAATCAAAATAGGTCCACAGTGTAATAACAAACAAAAACACAGCTATTGGCATACCACTGCAAACTAGCAACTCCATTTCCCAGAATGCACCACAAACTACAAACATGGCTGACAACAACTACACTTCCCAAGCACACACACGGACACATTCACCATCCTTGGAGTTCTAACCAATCACACACTCACACTACTCCTTTTAAGAGACTTTCATTCAGTCAAGTTGCGAAGTATACGCTCAGTTGCCTAGTGTCTCTGTCTATACCAAGCCTTTATACCGTATCTGTTTATTCTAGTTTTTGACTTTGCTTATGTTTACGATTTTGTCTTTTTGCCCTGCCCAGTTTGTACTGTTTATCTGATTGCCTGACCTGTGCCTGTTCATGATTATTGACTTCTGCCTTATCCTTTCGACTTGTTGTTTTATTAAACTGCCATACGTGCACTTGCTTCTGTCTGTGCCTCCATATAATGACAGCTATCATTTGCCATTATATTAAAAATGATTTAAAAAAGACTCTGCCTCTCTAAGATACTCTTTTTATACCAATCATGTTACTGACCTGTTGCCAATTAACCTCCAGCTGTTTCTTTTTAGTAACACTTACTTTTCTTAAAATGGTACATTTACTCAGTTTAAACATTTGATATGTTTTCTATGTTCTATTGTGAATAACATATGGATTTACAAGATTTGCAAATCATTGCATTCTGTTTTTATTTATATTTATTTACATTTTACCCAGTGTCCCAACAATTTATGGAATTGGTATTGTTAGACGTTGCATAAAGTTGGCTCTAAATTAAATCTTATTGATGACCCCTGCTTTAAAGGATGAATGATTACTGGTTATATATAATCTATTAAGAAAATTTTTTTATTTGTAGCTAATATATTTGGTTAGAAATATTTTGTTGATCTTTTTACATCCTGTTGCTTCCATTAATGCTGACAGGATGTTAGATGTCATCATTACACAGCAAAATATGTTATTTTTCCACATCTGATTTTTCTGAGTCATGCTAATTTGCCATACTATATGTCAAAAATCACTAGTCAGTGTGGCCTGAGCTATGTGACGCTTGTTCTGGGTCATAGTGCTTTCAAAATTGGAATAATTGTATGGCCTTTTCCCAACAATAACTAACTTGAAGGCTCATAGATGCCTGCTGATTCTTATAGATTAGAACATACTGTATTTCCAGCTATGAGCCAAAAACCATGTTGTAATGTTGATAATTAAATTAAAATAGGATAAATATTTCAGGCTTTTCTCATCATTACTTTACTTTTTTTTACTTTGTGATGTATATTACTTGTATAACATAAACATATGACTTTTTGAAAGCAGTAGAAGGTCATTTGTTGTGCCAGTGCATTGTGTGTGGAAAAGCCTGGGGCTATGAGTAGTGTTTCCAGTTTATTTACTCTTATCTTGATGTGTCAGTCATCCGCCAAGAAAACAGCACTAAATAATCACCAGCAATGGCATGTTTTCTTTCTCTGGGCCAAATGTGGGAGCTGCATAGAGCCTAGAAATGTTTCATATTTTCTTGTAACTCTGTTTTCCTGGTTATATGATAAGAGAGAAACTCCATGTCTTCGTAGGCCTTGTGTCACTTCCATTAAAATAGGTTCTCACCTGTTTCAAATGTATCTGAGTATGACTGGAATTTATGTCCAACAGTGACATAGTATAGTAACCACATTATAACATACTACACACCATGTTTGGAGAAGAAATTGCACTGCACATCACCCTTAAAACACTATACCATCAGTGAAGTTTGGAGGTGGAAGCGTCATGGTGTGGGGCTGTTTTTCATCGCATAGTACTGGCAAACTTCATATAATTGAAGGAACGATGAATGGAGCCCTTTACCGGGAGATTCTTGAGAAGAGTCTGCTGCCATCCACCAGGATGATGAAGATGAGAAGTGGGTGGACCTTCCAGCAAGAAACTCTCAATTGGTTTCAGAGGAAAAAATCAAGGTGTTTGAATGGCCCTGTGTAATAAAGAGGAATGTCACAGGAAAAAAGTATTGAACACGCTAGCTGAAATTTATTTAATACTTAGTGGAGAAGCCTTTGTTTGTAATGACAGCTTCAAGATGCTTCCTGTATGAAGAAATTAATCGGCCGCGGTATTCAGGTGTGATTTTGGCCCATTCTTCTAAACATATTGTCTTTAAATCATGTTCAATTGGATTCAAGTCAGGTGATTGACTGCATAACTTCATTTATGGGCTTTAATGTTGTGAATTCTTTATATTTCCAGATTTCTTGAGTTAATACTGACTGACCTGCTTGGTGAAAATTTAATGTGAATAGCCTCATTGGAAATATATTTACTGAAAAAATGTTGATGCATCCAATACTTATTTTCCCCGCTGTACATCACATTATCCAGGAGCATGAAAGATGTAATTATTCCAAGCTGGATCTTCTAGTGATGACTTGAAAGAGTCTTCACTAGAATAACTGCAAATAATAATGGTGACAGCTGGAGAGACAGCAACTGGGGCAGTTACTGTAGGATTATATGCCAACCTGCACCTTTTGAACGGATGGACCCACAGCAAGCTATTCTGCCAGAGGTGTCTGAGTATGGTAGAGGAGTCACACCACAGTGCCCAAACCACCATCTGATACAAGCCTTATCCATATACAATGCATATAAATATCTGTTTGTCAGGTGGTCTCAAGCCTCCAAGGAGAACATCTGTCTGCAGATTATATGGATGCCTTTGTATCCTCCAGGGTAGTGCTGGTCCCATGTGAAGAGCAGGTCCCATGACTGATGAGTGCACTACAAGATATAAGCACGGTCCAAGGCTACACTGAAGGCTCCTGAAGATGATCTGGAGTAGAAGCAAGGTTTTATGAAAGGGGTGTGGGTTTCAAAGTGAAGTCAAAGAGCATTGATCAGTTCTACATCTACATTTCTCCCCACGGGGGTGCCATAGTACCTGAAGTATGCTGTGTATGGACAGCTAGCTGATCAGGGAGGCCTGAGATAATAAACGGGACCTGGTTGTGCACTAGATGGATTTTAGAAATGCTTAGAGTTCCATAGCCTCTATTATTGACGTGAGGGGCACCGGCTCCTGGCACATACTGTAATCTACTCATGTAGCCATTCAATTATCCTTTTCACACAGCTCGTGAACACATTGGTAGAATAAGCTGATATGGTGTGTAGATGGTTATTAATTAGCCTTTCATCTTTCATGTCCCATTAGGACTAGGATTAGATGGTGGCATCCTTTTGACCTTATTACCTTTTATTATTAGGTTGTATATGCCATTTATTGTTCAAATCCATTGTCTCAGGGAGCAGGTGGATACTGAAGGATTTGGATAAGGTGATGACCTGAACTTGCATTACTCAGAAGATGTCACAATTTTTTTTTAAAGCACTACAACAATATATCATCCATCACAGCAAAAACCAGTAAACAGCCTGGGGAAAGTATTCAGCTGCAGCCACAACGATGCTAATTTGATACATGCAGCAGGGCAAAGGGTGGAAAGATGTATTATTCCAAGATGGAAGCAATTTAAGCAATGAGAAAAATATATTTTTGGTTCAGTTTCTAATAATCATGGAAGCAGGTCCAGACAGCAGTGATTATGAAATTGATTATTTATTGAAGTAAACGGAGGCAGTGTTTGGTCTTAGTTTGCCTGTCTGTACATGTGTATTGTTTTATTCTCCTAATAAGGAGCAAATGTACTTTACAGTCGTAGGAAAATACCTCAATGATATTGTAATGGCAACTCCCATCAGGAAAACCTTAACCTTCACCTGAAAGATGTAAACTTCCATAAAGACACTAATGCAATTCTTCTGATAAATCATCTGATTTATCTGGATTTTTTTTGTATTTGCAGTTATGGACATGGATGGAGGATCTTCAGAAGGAACTGTTAGAGGAGGTGTGCTCAGACTCGGTGGACTCTGTGCAAGAACTGATTAAACAGTTTCAGCAGCAGCAAGCCGCCACACTGGAGGCCACACTCAATGTTATTAAAGAAGGAGAGGACCTCATTCAACAACTCAGGTTAATACACACTAAGCACACATGCATTCACGCACACACAAACATATAGTCTGACCTCTCTTCCCTTTGTCTCGCAGAGACTCAGCGATGAGCAGTAATAAGATGCCCCATAACAGTTCTATAGCTCACATTGAGAGTGTGCTACAGCAGCTGGACGAGGCACAGGGTCAGATGGAGGAGCTCTTCCATGAAAGAAAGATTAAACTAGACATCTTTCTTCAACTGCGCATCTTTGAACAGTACACCATTGAGGTGAGGGGTTGGGGTCAAGTAGTATTATCTTTTGTATATAATATCACATAAGGTAACAGGCTTAGATAGGTCACTCTTGCTGTACTCTGAGTAATGTGGCATGAAGTTGTGCTTATTTTAAGTCTGTTTCTTATCAAATCTATTGTATATACAAATGACAAATCACACTGTAGTCAAATATGTGATTAAAAAGAAAGGTTATTCACATGTATTTTTTCATATCTCATGATATGGTTGGCTGTTTCAACAGACTACATATAGTCGGTCCCTACAGGACTTACAATAAATGAGCAGAACAGAACAGTGTTTTGCGGCAAATGCATAAATTCAGATTGGGCCTGGATTGATATACTGTACTGTAATTAAATGTTTCAGTATAGGAAATAAATATAAACTATGAAAACCTACATAAAATCAATATTTGTTGTGGCTACACCACATTAAAATTGCATCAGTCCCCTTATTGTACTGTTATACGATTTATAAGGAAATTGACTGATTTTCCAAGCCAGTTGGAGAGCTTGCCACAGTTCTCACTTGCTTCTGTTTCTGCAGGTAATACCAGATGGCCGCAATTACGTTTTTTTCAGAAAAATAATCAGATACCTAATATACTTCTTTCTGTAATGGCATGCAAAAATCTCTGTTATATATATGTTTAACAGTGAGAACTTTTGTTTGGAAATCTAAATCAAATTAGCTTTTTTTCTCCTGGATGCACTACACAAAACAAAATGTACTCTTAAGAAAAAAAAAAGACCGAATTTAGGGTGCCCAAATTTTTGCACAGTACCATATGGCCTGGTAAATCTCTTGAAAGTTCAGCCTGAAATGACAAGTTATGTAAACATTTTAATTAAATGTATTGTTTCATTGTTTAAATGCCTGTCATTAGATAGAGTCAGGGCTTCCATTGCTTGTGAATGTGAATGAATTTAGACTTTTTGCTCTGGCCTGTGATGTGCAGGTCACTGCAGAACTGGACGCATGGAACGAGGATCTGGTCCGGCAGATTAGTGAATTCAGTGGAGAGGAGCCAAGTCTGGTGGAACAGAGGGTCCAAAGGCACGCAGATAGAAAACTGGCCATGAACAACATGACATATGAGGTCATCCAGCAGGGCCAAGACCTACACCAGTACATCATGGAGGTCCAGGCTTCAGGTGAGAGAGAGAGAGAGAGAGAGAGAGAGAGGAAGAAAGAAATAAAATGAGATGGATGGATGGATGGATGGATGAGTAGATAACTGTCACACAAACAGAACTTGAAATCAATAAGCAATCTTCATATGCAGGTGGAGAGGCAATACAGACTGATTAGTGTATAGGGCAGAGTGATGTATATACATAGATAAATAAAGAAAGGGAGATAAGCAGACGTTGGGTGTCTGAGCCAGTGAGGCAGCTGAGCTTTATAGTCTCTGGCTTAACTCAGCAGCTGTGCGACTCTCCATTCAGAGAAGCCAAAAAATAGGTTAAATAATCAAAAGCCACTCTACATCCCCCTCAGTCCCTCTCTCCATATTCCCTCCATCTATCTATTTTGATTCTTATCTCCTCAACCCTCCAATCCTCCACCCCTATAATCCTCTTGCTCTCTTTCTGCCTGCGTTTCTGTCTTAGAGATATTTTTAACATGGGAAACAGGCTTTCTCTCTTCAAACTGCTGACCCATCTCACACCCCCCCCTTATTCCCACATATGGACCTTGGCTCATGAGTCTCTGCCTGTTCAGGCTTTGGAAATGTCACTTTGCCAAATCACACTGAGACAATCTCACACACTCTCTCTCTCCCTCGTGCGCTGGGTGTGTCTTTGTCTCTTCTCTAGTGCAGGTTTGAATACTTAAATTAGGCTGCATAACTGATGCTTTCATCATATTTGAATTCTGTTTCAACACAGTTTAAACACTGTTTATTATGCTTTAAATAATTGCGTTTCTATTTTACACATTGTATTATTTTATTTTGTCTCTTATTCTGTTCCAGAAGAGGGAAACATGCATAACGTTATGGTTATTAATAAATGATGTGTTCCTAGACAATAGTCATGGCTGTAAATAATAAATCATGCGCCATATGGTTTTACCATATTGACCCCAAGCAATATAGTGCACTCAGGTTGTCCATGATGCACAGGACATTCCATGGAGAAAGTAGATAGGTACTGCCGCCCAGTGGTTATCATACGTATATGCATCTCTGCATTCAAGCATTGTTCTTCCATTACTAAAGTTGAATTTAAAAGTTTACATTCCCATTGCTTTCTGATTGAAAGATGGCAGTACGCTAATTTATATAAGTTATCTACAAAAAAGAAGGATCTGGACCCTATCCTGGCAATACTGAGCACAAAGGTGGTAGAATTCACCCTGGAATTCACACCAGTCAATCGCAGGGAACCATGCACACACTTGTTCACACACTCATTCATCCCTAGAGGCAATTTAGCATAGCCAGTCCGCTAACCTGCATGTTTTTGGGCAGTGGGAAGAAATCAGAGAACAGACAGTAAACCAAGCTCATGATCGAACCCAGGATTCTGGAGCTGTGAGGCAGCAACACTACTCACTGCACCACCATGCCACTCACAATCCAAAACATCAAAGAACAATAACTAAAACATGTCAGATTTTTACAATGAGCTTCTTAGTTTCCAGAACTGATTTGAAGAAGGCGGGGACATCTGGTAGAGTTATAAAAGAAAATGTCTGGTAAAGTGGCTAAAGATATTTAGAACAGAGATGTCAAAAAGAATTGGCGAGCAAATATTATAGCTTAAATCTTTTTAATATTGATTTTGTTTTGCGTACTTGCGTAGTATGTGTTGCACCATGGTCCTGGAGAAAAAACAATTTTTTTGTCTTCCTCATTTTGTCCAAATGGTATACAAACCTTTCCTTTCAAATATGTGTTAATTATCCTTTATTTATTTCAACACTGTGTGTGTATGTGTGTGTGTGTGTGTAGGCATTGAGTTAACAGGGGAAAAGGAAGTAGATTTGGCGACTCAGGTTCAGGAGCTGCTGGAGTTTCTTCATGAGAAACAACATGAACTCGACATGAGTGCAGAGCAGACACAGAAACGGCTAGAGCAGTGTCTCCAACTACGCCACCTGCAGGCTGAGGTTAAACAGGTAAAGCACACACACACAAAGAACACATTCATACACAATCATACACACTCATATACACACTCATAAAAATATAGGCACAAATCACATCCAAAAATCACCTACATTCAAAAGCATAAAGCATACATCTTATATAACTTGTATATGCTTGTTATTCATTTCAGTGAAGGCATGACAGTTGGATTGTGGCAAAATCTGTCTGGCCATGTGTCAGCGAAAGCTCAACGAAGCACAACATTATGCAAATGAGTGTCGGCTGGTACACTACATGACTTTACAAAGGAGAAAACGTTTCATTCGCTATAATTAAATCCATAGAATCAGCCATCAGCCATCTAGCAGAAAGAAGCAGTGCAGCACTATGTGACAGCAACATATGCAAGTGGATGAATAGTGTTACAAATATAACCGATCTGACAAGCGGACCGACCCGCTCGAGTCATCTGTATGCAAATCAGAGAGAGCAGCAGTCATGCAGAAATCTGTGACTTTTTAATGCAGATGTGCTGTGAGATCTGTGTGGAAAGCTATGAAGACATACAGTACAGAATAGTGTAGTGTGTGACCTCATTCTTAGTCTCACCTCTCCAGGCAAAAACATACAAGTTTGGCCACATAAATAAAACATGCCTTCCATTAGGCACGGTGCTCATACAGTATTTTTGCCTGAACAGCTCCCGTTCTATACCATTCAGCAATCCAGTCTCATGACATTCAGCAACCCCTGTATCCTATATCACCCAGGTTCCCATCCCTGGCCCTGGAGTACTTCCTGTCCTGCACATTTTAATATTTTCCCAGGGAAACCTGTGAAAACACTCAAATGTGGAGGAAAGGGTGCACTCCAGAACCAGTGCTATATCATATAAAACAGTGTGTTGAAAAGGAAATCATGACAATTGGAAATCACTAGGGTAAGTGAATAAATTATTGAGGGTAAAGTGGATTGCGAGGTACAGACAATGCAGAAGCATTCCACACATGGAAGTTTATTTTGACTCACTCAAAGCTTTCATTAAGCTTTTAAATGCCGGTCTTAATAACTCAACCAACATACACACAGAGTCATTATATGCTTCTTAAAATTCATTACAAAAATGTACCCAGCCTAAAATAGCTCCATATATGGGCGATGATTTTCTTTCCCAAGTTTATTAATAAAACATTGCTACTATGACTTTTAATGAAGGCAATCCTTTTTGTTGTATACATGCGGTTTTATTTTTTAAGCAAGGATTGACAGTGTCATTTTGAATTCATCGTCTATACCAGGTTCATGAAAAAAACAAATATCACAAAATAACATCCGCTTAAGCATATATTACAGTATGTTTATACTGCCCCATACAGACCTGTCAGTTGTGTTAGTCCAGACAGAGGGTCAGAGGCCATTGATGGCTCCAGCTACTCAGATGTCTGTCACTCCTTCCTGCTTTCTCTGAGCTAATGTCATTCAGGATGTAATAAAGGGTCAAGGAGTGTCTCCAGAGACAGCCATTAAGTGCCTCCACTTATACAAGTGCTAATAGAGAGAAATGGGCTGATTAAGGGATGAAGATATGGGGAGTGAGAGGAAGAGACAGCCAAAGAGGGAGAGCCAACCAGGGAGTCTGGTTTCATGTATGTTTAAAATTCAGAAACCAGAAAATAGGCTGAATTAGTCGAGCATGTAAAGGTTTAAATACCACTGAAATGAAACACCGATTTGAATTTTTCATGATGTTCATGTTTCATATATGTGTGGTGGCCTGGGAAATCCTATCACATGGTGAAATTCTGACACTTTATATTATGTACACTTCTGAAACTTCTGCAAGGTTTCCCTGAACTCAAATGTTTTCTCTTTTGCATGTGTCTCAGTATCTCAAGTGTACGTAAACTTAGCTATATGCTATAAGCTTATGCTATAGGTTTGCTCAAATTTGTTTAATTCTTAACACATTTAAAAATGCACAGAGCAACACATTGCCTAAAAACCACTGTTATATATTGATTTAATTTGAATTTTTTTTTAATTAAACAACGATTGCATTATGATTTTGCATTTCTTATAATAATTTTCAGTATAATAATTACAATGTAAATAATGTCAAATAAAATAATACATTTAACCAAGAAAGCTATTTTATTTCTCTGAATATTTTTTATAATTAGAATTCAGCTACAACAACATATGATGGGTTTTCCCATCCCTCCACACATAATACGCTTGACTCATTAGGAAAAGAGCTACAATACATTCTGGGTTGATGTTTAATTCCTAATTGTGTCTGTATGTATGTGTGGTTTTTGTGTCATTTTGTGTGTAGGTGCTCAGTTGGATCCGCAATGGTGAGTCTATGCTGAATGCCAGCATGGTTAATGCCAGCTCACTGTCTGAGGCTGAACAATTACAACGAGAACATGAACAGTTCCAGCTTGCTATAGAGGTATACTCACGCACATGCACACGCACGCTCACACACACACACACACACACACACCCTAAACCCCACGCAATTCAGTACAGCTCTGGAACCCATTTAAGGAGATGAATACAAAGCCCCTTTAAAGACTTATTAGCTGCATTTTTATTACATCAGTACACAGGATGTAGCTGTAGCTGTAATCAGCATCAGTATTCGAGCTCCTGCTCCCCAGGCCAGAACAGATATGCGTTCATTTACTTAGAAAAGAAAAGCAAAAACACATCAGTGAAGTAAAGTGAAGGACTTTAGGGTGGGAAGAGAATACTCTGATGGGGTGGGAAGAGAATACTCTGATGATATACCAAGCTGATGGCGCAAGAGCTGTTAATTTACAAGCATAACAATACTACTAGATAGATTTATGACTCGGAGCTACTTTATAAATGTTTTCCTTTCTTGGAGATGACATTTCAGGTCTCTTGGCTCATGTGGAAGTTTTAGGATGACACATGGCAGCTTTAGCTATTAAATACCCTGCCATACTACTATTTTTATAAATATGTTCCTTATTAAAGGAGAAGCAGTATATATTTTGTCTCTGGGAAAAGAGCCAGATACTTACATCTTCACTGTTGCACCATGATATACTGCATGCATTTGTGTTTACACACACAGATTTACTAGAATAATTAGTGTAGAAAAGTCTGATAATCAGAAGCTGGTCTTTTTCCTCTCGGAGGCTGCACTTGTGGCTTTTGGCTCCAGGTTTCCTGTGCTGTTGTTTCCTATTCTAGGCTATATTTTGTCTGTTCCCCACTATTAGATGGGGAACATGCAGCCTTTTGACCCCAGAAAGTTTAAATCTATTGTGGTGAAGGTTAAATAGGAAGGTAAAAGGACACAAAAAGCATGGATGATGTTAAGTAACTGTTGCAGTGCTGAGAGCAATCTAAACATGATTGTCTTTGGATTTCCAATGTTGTTCCAATAAAAAGACATCAGTGTAAGGTTTCATCCACATTATATTTTTCGTATAACTCCCCTCCTGCTAATGACTTGCAGCTATAGTTCTAGATTTCTAAATCCTAAGCTGTCTAAGTTTTCTAAACTTTCTAAGATTTCTAAATAAACATAATTATTTGTATTATTTTCTCTTTTTGTCTTTTTTTCTCTGTCACCAGTCCCTGTTCCATGCCAACTCTCTGCAGAAGACCCATCAGAGCGCACTGCAGGTCCAGCAGAAGGCAGAAGTCATGCTGCAAGCAGGCCACTATGACCCTGACGCCATCCGCACCTGTGCTGAAAAGGTAGCCATGCACTGGCAGCAGCTCATGCTAAAAATGGAGGATCGGCTCAAGCTAGTTAACGCTTCGGTGGCCTTCTACAAGACGTCTGAGCAGGTGAAAATGCACCACTGCACCACCCACTGGTTACTCGGTACTGTATGTAATATTTGAATATAGTGTTCATCCCAAACCAGTCGACTTGAATATGAAAATAAAGGAAAAAAGAAAACAGTGAAAGGAAAGATGGGGTATATTAAATGGGACTAGGAGATGGTTCAGTGTGAACTTGTGTGTATGTTTTATACAGGTGTGCAGTGTGTTAGAGAGTTTGGAGCAGGAATACCGACGGGATGAGGACTGGTGTGGAGGTCATGATAAGCTGGGCCCTTTAGCTGAGAGTGACCATGTGTTTCCTCTCATCAGCAAACATCTGGAGCAGAAAGAGGCCTTCCTGAAGGTAAACTAATGAATGATTTTTTAAAGAAAAAAATACCAACAAAAAAAGCATTGAAAAAATTTTGTCACAAATGGATGAAAAGGGAAATCAGTAAGTTAAGGTTTTAACTTATTCTCTACTAAACACAATCTTCATCTTGGCCAATTTTCTTGGCCCTATGACACCAATAAACTCTTAAACCATCCATCAAAGCATGCAAATTCGCTTGTCTGATCATACAGTTAATGGTATGTTAAGCTCTGATCTTTCAGTTAAAATGCTGTTTCATAAGAAACTTTCTTTAAAGTTTTATCTCTTCAAGCAGACAGGATGGAGACTGAAGAATGCTCTTGAAATCTAAATTCATTAGTCATAACATTAAACATATAATCATGTAGATACTTTTATCAAAATGTATAGATAGATGCAGAATGAAAATAATACATTTAAGTATCATTTTTCCAGACCTCTTTTTGACTGTGTTTTTTTTTTTTTTTAATGTTGGGCCTTCTGACTTAAAAAAAAAAAAAATTATATATATATATATATATATATATATATATATATATATATATATATATATATATATATATATACACACACACACACGCACACACACACAGGCGCGTCTCAGAAAATTAGATTTTCTGTTCTGTAATTTAATTCAAAAATGTAACTTTCATATTTTCTAGATTCATTAATACATAAAGTCAAATACAGAAATGACATTTTTGTATAATAAATTCTTTATTCTAATATTTTGAGATACTGGATTTTTTCATGAGCTGTAAACCATAATCATCAAGATTAAAACAAAAAAAGGGTTGAAATCTTTCACTTTATGTGTAATGATGTTATATCAAGAACATATGAAAGTTCCACATTTTTAATTAAATAAAATTGAATAGAAATTTTTTCTACAATATTCTATTTTCTTTTAGATGCACCTGTATATTTGGAAGCATAAATTCTGGATTTTTTTTTACTTAAATTATGAAATAATTTGCTTTCATACAGTGGCTTTCATAGCTTTTCTTTATAAGATTATCCCTTTTAGCCACTGTAACTCATTCCAAATTAATGTGTAATTTAATGTGTACTTCAGTCACTAATCCCCTTTTCTCCACTTATTGCACAGATTAGTTTTGTGTAAAACTGAATTGTGTGTAATTATCTGTATAAGTCTCTCAGAAAAAAAGAAAGAGTGTTTTGTATAATTTTGTGTCGAACCTCTGACATGACTGAAGAAGTCACAAAGGCAGGGCCTGTTTAGGACTGTGGTCTCTGTTCACGATAACATTTTGTGTTTCAGGCGTGTACTCTAGCCCGACGTAATGCTGAAGTTTTCCTCAAGTACATCCACCGCAACAACGTCAGCACTCCCGCCTCCTCCGGCAACACCCGCGGCTCCGAGCAGCAGGTCAAAGGTCAGACTAGGCAGATTAACTCTGATTTCTTGTCTGCTGGTAAGATTAAATTGTAGCATCTAGTCAGTAAATGATTATAGTTAACAATGCTGAATCCAAGCATCTTCTTCTGTGTTCTAATAGTGTCCTCTGTCTATGTTGTTTTCTCTTGTAGCAATCCTCAATGAGCTGTTGCAGAGGGAGAACAGAGTCTTGCACTTCTGGACCATGAAGAAACGCCGCTTGGATCAGTGCCAGCAATATGTGGTGTTTGAACGCAGTGCCAAACAGGTGAGATTCATCAAACCAGAGAGCAGCACACACACATGCTCTGAATACACCTCAGTGATGGCACCTCAGGCATCTGCACCAAAAGCACCCCACATTCATTTGTAATGAATGCACTTATAAAGGATGCCTTTTATATGCTTTTTATGTCTTTTATACTTCCTCACACCTGCAACGTTACTTCATCTCCACATCACAGGCGTTAGACTGGCTTCAGGAGGCAGGTGAATATTTCCTCTCCACTCACAACACTCTAGGAGACTCAGCTGAAAAAACTCAAGAGTTGCTGAAAGAGTATGAGAACTTCTGTGTCTCTGCTAAGGTGTGTATCACTCACTCATAAGCCTGGTGAATAGTCTTTGTGTCTTTTTCTGTTTCTAATAAAAAGTGAGCTATAAAAAGCTATAAAAAATGTTTAAATCTACAATTTGTAATGTAGAAATATGCTTCTAGAACTATAATTGTCATATACGTACTAAGTAAACTTATCCGAAAAGTTCACAGGGCATCTGTAGGACAGTGGTGGCTCATTGGTTAAGGCTCTGGGTTACTGATTAGCACCGCCAAGCTGCCGCTGTTGGGCCCTTGAGGCCCTTGACCCTCTCTACTCCAGGGGTGCCGTATCATGGCTGACCCTGCACTCTGACCCCAACTTCCTAACAAATTGGGATATGTGAAGAAAAGAATTTCACTGTGCTATAATGTATATTTGACAAATAAAGTATTCTTCTTCTGCTTGAGACTAGAGGTGTGCCTCTGGACTCGTCCCACAGGACACAACAAAAAATGGCACTAGTAGGAGGTTTTTACTTTCATGAGGGTGCGAGTGAGCAGTCAGATATGAGGTTCATGAGACAAAGCTAGACCATGTTCATTAATATGAATGTGCAACACTGCGTGATGGATTTACAGTATTCTTAGTAACTGCCTGGCCAAGATCGTGGTTGTTACAATTAGAAACAACTAAATTTGTGAATTGTTTTTTTAAAAAAAATCAATTTAAGAAAAAATAATAATAACTGATCTCTAATTGAGTGAACTCGAGTGAACCTCAGTGAACTCGAGTGATATAGCTGAGGTTGAAGAACTGTCAGATCCAGAATTCACATTCACTGACAATACTGACATTAACACCCTACCCTATCTGTTCGAGAAACAACCCATGATCGTGCTGACACAGCTGCTGAGACCGCAGTCTGATTAAAATAAACCCACTCACTCTTAAACACATAGAAACATACAACACACACACCTCTGTTGTGAAACCCATCGCACCGACAGCCATTTCCAGATTCATACACACTCTCTGTGGATAAACACAGACACATTCTCTGTGTATGAACACAGACACACTCATTTAGGCTAAATGCTGCACGTTGTATCTCTCAGCAAACCAAGGATAAGGTGAAGCTGCTGATTCAGCTGGCTGACAACTTTGTGGAGAAGGGCCATGTGCATGTGACAGAGCTGAAGAAATGGGTGAGTACGGTGGACAGGCGCTACAGAGACTTCTCCCAGCGCATGGGCCACTACCGCTGCAGCTTGGAGAATGCACTGGGCATTAGCTCGGAGGTGAGAAAACATTTGCTCACATTCCTTCCTATATTTACAGCACAAATTCAGACTACAGAACACTTTCCTTATTTCATCTCACCCACTAACTAAATTAATAGGGTTCGTCCATTTGGCTTCAAGCTTTTATTACAACAAACACAATTACTTATAAGCCTGGGATGATCTGGAAGAAGAGATTTAAATCAACTAGAGTACACCATGTCATTGCGGTGACAGAAATGATACAACTTTAGCTGATACAGACATTGTTATGCCTCTGACAACAATCAACATACCAAAAACTGTTAATTGTGGTATAGGTGTTCACTTTGCAGTCAGGCAATGAAATGGTAGTGATGAGCCCTACTTTCCTACAACAGTAAGAACAATGTTGTATTATCTTAGATTATCTATGACAGGATGTCTGTGTGTTTCTCACTTTCAGCATAATAAGGACCTGGAGTTAGATATCATTCCAGCCAGCCTGACTGACCCGGAAGTCAAACTCCGTGAACCTAACCATGAGGTCAATGAGGAGAAAAGGAAGTCAGCCAGGAAGAAAGAGTGAGTCTTTAAACCTTAAGGGTTTAATGTTTTGCTATGCGTAAATATTAATGCAACAGGTAAACAGTTCCTGATAATAAAAAAATAGGAACTGGTTAATCTATATGTATGAGTAAGTTTGAAACCTATTTATTTATTTGTTTGTTTGTTTATTTATTTAATCAGATAAAAGTCTAGATAATATACCGTGACGAGTAAAACTGAAATGAAATTCAATTTAAAAAATAAAATTCACCTTGAAATTTTTTTCCCTTGAATACACGACTTGCTACTGTCATAACCGGTGTGTGTGTGTGTGTGTGTGTGTGTGTGTGATTGCCTTTAGATTTATAATGGCAGAGTTGCTGCAAACTGAAAAAGCCTATGTTAGAGATCTTCATGAGTGCTTAGAGGTAAGAGATGTCTTCTATTACTATTCCTAAATGACTATTTATAAATTAAAATTACAGATGATAAAACCATAATTTCTGAGAATATTTTCCCTCAATTTTTAGCCAAGCCCTAAAGAAAAATTACTGTAGCATTTATAGTATTTACATACATTAATGTATGTAATTTCAACTGATTTCAATGTCCCGTTGCATAATGTTATAGTCGTTACTGCAGACAGTAATTTCCTTTGTGTGTGTGTGTGTGTGTGTGTGTGTGTGTGTGTGCGTGTATAGACGTACCTCTGGGAGATGACTAGTGGTGTGGAGGAGATCCCACCAGGAATCGCCAACAAAGAACATATCATCTTTGGGAACATCCAGGAGATTTATGACTTCCACAATAAGTAAGATATTATCTACAAGCACAATGTTTTTTTTTGTTGTTTTGCTTTTTTAAATCAGAGTATATACATTAATACACTACTTGTATAAAAGAGCCTAGTTTTACTGTGATGCTGGTGTTTTTATTTCCTTTTAAATGTAGCTTAAATATGTAAATGTAAGCAAATGCAATGTTGATTATGTTCCTCATTTGATATGCAAATGCTTCTGGACCATGATTAATCATTGTTTTCATTATGATTTCTTTTTATTTAGCATTTTCTTGAAAGAGTTAATCAATTATGAGCAGTTGCCAGAGGATGTGGGCCATTGCTTTGTCACATGGGTGAGTGCCATTGATGCACCTTCATCTAATTATAATAATAAGATAATAATAATACTTATACATATTCACCACATTTTGCATTATTTTTCCAGGCGGATAAATTCCAGATCTATGTGACTTACTGTAAAAATAAGCCAGACTCAAATCAGCTTATCCTGGAGCAAGCTGGAAGCTTTTTTGATGTAAGAGCATTTCTGCTTCTTTTCTATGTACTCACTTCTTCACCCTATTATGCCCCAGTCTAGGGTTGGGATGGTAACAGAAAGTAACACAAAGAGTGGGTGAGATATGATTGTTGGGTGCATAAAGAAAACACACTGTGACTTTCTCTCAAATTACAGCAGCTATACTGTATGAACAGTATGTTCACAAAAGTACACAGTTAATGATGTCAGGCAGACCCAGGCCAAAATATTAAACATATCTGTACCCTGTACCACCACGTGCTAGCTTACCTGTAACAATAAAGACACCACAAACACATGACAATCTGCTGCCAAACCTCTCTGCCTTGACAATACATACAGAATATAGGAAAATACCTACAAAAATACAGGGAATATGCAGGGTGGGAATATGTACAAATCCAGTGAACAATATGAAAAGCATATCAGGCATAGTCTCATAATCATTATCCAGCTTTGAGTCACACTCCAAGAAGTCCAGAATAATTTACAGAACACAGAAGAATGAGTTAGCAACAAGCAGCTCCATCCACTCCAGCAGTTCCCGAAATACCACCTCAAAGATGATGTATTGCGCAACCCTGAGGCAATAGGTAATGGAGCGGGATCCTGGAAGTAAGACAGCAGCACAGCACCAACATCTCACTCTGAATCTAGACACATCAAAAAGATCCCAGACCAGTCATAACAACTGCCTTTTTTTTTTTTAAATCACAGAGCTATTATTTTTCAAATAGATAAAGTTCTCTAAATACCAGGTGTGTTGTACACACCATCGTGTAGCTAATTGTGTTTGCATTGCATTGCATGTCTACAGGACATGTCTGGAACAAGCACTCAATCTTAGCCAGCGGGAGGCAACTGACACTGAGTTATACAATAGGATACCACGATATTAATCATGAGTGAACATTGAGCACAGACAGAGCTTAATGAATTCAGCGTATGAGACTGTGTGCTGTATTTGAGCACGCTGTTATAATCTATTGATTATCCTCTGTGCAGGAAATCCAGCAGAGGCATGGCCTGGCAAACTCCATCTCCTCTTACCTTATCAAGCCTGTACAGAGGATCACCAAGTATCAGCTTCTCCTGAAGGTGCTGTGTGTGTGTGTGTGTGTGTGTGTGTGTGTGTGTGTGTGTGTGTGCGTTGTTGTGTATGTGTGCTTATAAGAGGAAGCAAAAGTGTGGTCGAAGTAATGATCTTTGAACAGTGAAAAGTTCCTTATAGTGGACATTATCCCATTTTAGTCATGACAGCTCTCGGAGTGAGATTGTGAGCTTTTATAGAGAGGAACAGAGTGTAAATACGTTTGGTCTTGCTGGACTAGATCTGCTACGCTGCTGCTGCTGCTGAGTGAGTGCAAATACTTGCTCTGATAGACATGCACAGACATAGAAAAGAAGAGACCCTTGCTGAGGGAGGAATGACCCCCCAGTAGCAGGTCAAGACAGTTTTGGGGAGGTGGAGGGTAGGATGCGAAATTTCAGAATGCTCTCTTCTTTTATTTCATATGCTCCTCTTTGTAGCTCACATTTACATAACAATACAGCTGTTTTTATTTATTTATGTATGTATGTATTTATTTATTTATTTGTGTATTGCAAACTTCAGTCCTGCATATCAGAATTGCTTTTGTGTATATCAAATCAACATGTTTTTGTGCATATCAAAAGACTAACATTGGCGTCTGAAATTACGTAGTGACGGTATAGCATTTACTGTGCTTTTATCCTTTTTGTCCTCTCAGGAGCTTCTGAGCTGTTGTGAAGAGGGTAAAGGTGAGATTAAGGATGGGCTGGAGGTGATGCTGGCTGTGCCCAAGAGAGCCAATGATGCCATGCACCTCAGCATGTTAGAGGGTAATCACACCTTTCCTCCACTGAGCTACACAATGCACAGCTTTATACAGTGAAAGCCCAGAGGGTACACATATAATTACAATACCAACCAAAAAAACCCCTGGCTGGTATTCAGATGATACCTATTCAGATTATTATATTCCACAGAATTGACTGGTATACTGATTGACTGTTCTCCAACCTTTGACCTAACGTCCGCTCTTTGCTTGTCTGTAGGTTTTGATGAGAATTTGGATGTGCAGGGAGAGCTGATCCTACAGGACACATTCCAAGTGTGGGA